>NC_056749.1:260162668-260250867 GCF_019279795.1 Protopterus annectens
TTCAAACAGATACCTCCTTCCAATTTCCGGGTTTATTACCCGGAGATATTTAAAGTGACAGTGCTATATGGCTGCAAGTCAATCACTTACTTAAAGCATAAGGGCATAATTGACTCTATACGTAAAAACACTCAGTTAAATATACAAAATTTATGCACACTGCCAGTAAATTCTATATCATATCATCACTATAGGCATTTGTATTTATGTGCTTAAATGGAAATTGAACAGAACAGTCCAAAAACCATGAGATCACAAAAACCAGCATAGCAAACAATGATAATATGAACAAATACAGTACCATAACCTATATCTATAAAATACAAATGGAACTAAAATATGAACTATATACACGTGTTTGTAAATAAACATACCTATCTATGCATATGCTTAATGAATACATATTAATAGATGTTATGACTCATGTTTACAAAAATATATAATAATATATAATATAATCTAATGACAACATGCATATATATATATATATATATATATATATATATACACACATATATATATACACATACATATACACATATATATATACATACACACACATACACACACACATGTAGTGCACACATTTTATACATGAATCTATAAACCTTTAAAACCAGATAATATAAAAGGATAAGATATATATATATATACTTAGTTTAACAAAAAGAAGTGAGAAAAAAACAGGATTATAGCATATTTAGAAAGAGAGTCCGGAGAGAGTCATTAAAGAAGGGAAGTCGGTGAAGAGGGGGGGGGGAGGAAGGAGTTCTAAGGTGTGAGTAGTTGTTTGTTCATATTTAGGGATATAGTTTTTCCTGGGGGTTGAGCAGGATTAGAGCTAGATTTTGGTTTTAAAGGACTTTGGGAGAAGGTATTTACCTGATGGATACAAGTAACAAGTCTAGTACTTAGCAATATAGTGTGAGTACAGACAATTCCCAGCACACTTTGATAGAACAAAGGTGGTCTGAACAATATGGTTGACAAGTGTATCATTTCACCACAAAATGTAACTTAAGCATTTTTGTCCACAACTGTGGACTTCATCAGAATAAAACAATATTAACAATCCAGCTGTTTAAAAACACTCAAGGATTAACACATTGCTCCACCAGAAAAGATGATTGGTTGATAAAAACTTAGAATAATTTCAGTTAAAAGGTCAAAATTCAGCTCTGATATTCACCCATACAAACTGGGTATCCTAAATATCCTAAAGTAATCCAGATGTTGAAAATGCCTAAAAATACTTCTATTATATATTGTTAGAAATTCATTATACTTCTCCGTGTACTAAAAATAATTGTTTAATTAGAATAATGAAGCGATTTTACTGGCAAGTTGAATACACCATGGACCAATTAGAAATTTATCATTAAAAATTAAACTGTTCCTGATGTAATGAAACTTAATACTTCCCTAATTTATACACACACACACACACGCACCTCTCTGTGTAATGAATTGCAAATATAAGGTAACTTTTAAAAGTAAAACACTGGATATTAACTCTGTTTCATTAAGCCCAAAGCCATTATTGGCGTTACATGTTAACTGCAATTGTAATTCTTTCTTTTCCAAAATGTCTTTCCATGGCCCTCTGCCTATATCTTCAGTATTGTCCAAGACGTAACATTTAAAATTGTGGGTGCTGTTTGATCTAATATGCGCATACAAGGCATGTGTGTATGTGTGTATGTGTGTATATGTATGTACGTATGTATGTATATGTATATGTATATGTATATGTATATGTATATATATATATATATATATATATATAT
Source organism: Protopterus annectens (assembly GCF_019279795.1). NCBI lineage: Eukaryota > Metazoa > Chordata > Ceratodontiformes > Protopteridae > Protopterus > Protopterus annectens. The sequence continues at coordinate 260,164,456 of NC_056749.1, forward strand.
ATATATATATATATATATTCCTTCCTTCCTTCCTTCCTTCCTGCAAATCACCCTAGAACTGAAGCAGGTGACCTGACCTTGTGATTTAAGATAACCTTTCCATACTCATCAGTAGAAAAAGAAGACCCTTCAAAAATATAATTACATAGTTTACAGCATCCACACTTTTTTTTATTTTAAAAATTTAGAAAAAATGTAGTCGACGAAGGTGATGACAACGTAAATAATGATACAAATGACAAAACACTTAAAGAACTTATTTACGATTTTGGGAAAAAGCTGATAACGCTCAAGAATTTACAGCTTGAAAATGTTTATTTGAAGAAATGTTTAGGTACTGGCATTGTCCCGATGGGACTTAGGTTTTTCAAATACCTGATGGGTATTGATATGGACTCTATTACTATGACAGAATGTTCAAAAATGTTTGACAACTTTGGGTTCACATTTATGAGGTTTATTATGGACTGTAATAAGAAAATTTGCATTGTATTAGCTGAACTGGAAAAGTTGAATGATATTATATCTAATGACCTGTTATTTGATGAATGTGAATTTTGTTTGAGCACTCAATACACATGGGTTCAAAACCTTGTTAGTGAACAATATGAGAGAAAATGTTAACTCAGAAGGGATTTAGAACAATATGAGAAGGGCAATGCATATAGGTGGGAGCAAAACGATTACAGTAAGAAAAGGACGCACCAGAAAAATAGCAATGAAGTACAATTTAATTATGTTAATACAAGGGTTAATAATAGGGATAATTATAGGCAAAAATTTCCTTCCCTGGATTTTTTAGAAGACATGAGAAAAGGGAAATTCAACAGAGAACAAAACCAATGGCAGCGAAGGGGAAGTACCAACCAAGGGGGAATTGAGGGTCGAACAAGGACCAAAATCTTCAGAAAAGAAATTAGGGATAGTAAAGGTGAACAATATTATGAGTAGTTATGGTGAATTTCACGTCTTTAACTATACTAATACAGAGCTTAAGGATGAATACTTTTTGTTACTTTCTAAAGGGATGAAATATGTTCCCAATAGTCATTTTAATGTAGTAGACTATATTGTTGATTTTAAAAAATATTTAAGAAAATTAAATTTAGCCATACTTTTTAATAATAATAAGAAAGAACAGGATTCGATTTTTAAAGAGAAGTGTATATACTCCCCCCCCCCCCCCGAATTCTATTTTAGCCACATACGAAAAAATTGTAATTGAAATATATGCTTATGGAAATAAAAGAAAGGCGCATAAAAAGAAATTTAAACTTACTAAAAATGAGGCTTCTATATTAAAAGACATTCAGTTTAATAAAAATATAAGAATAATGAAGCCTGACAAAGGGGGTGGGGTTGTAATATATGAAAATGATGATTACATTAATAAAATAAATAGTATATTATTAAATTCTGGTAACTATGGTATTTCTTTTATCAATGAAGTTAATATAGGTTACCATAAAATGCATTTATTTTTAGAAGACTTGTTATTAGAAGACAGGATTAATACTGATATGTATGGATTTTTAAAATTGGAGTTTCCTATCGTTAGTACCATAGTAGGCATTCCTAAAGTACATAAAAATATAGATTACCCTCCGTTTCGGCCTATAATATCAGGAAATAAATCCAAAACTTTCCCTTTTGGTAAAGTAGTTGACACATGGTTAAAGCCCCTATATTCAAAAATCAAGCATATTATAAATTCATGGGATTTTTTGGGGAGATTAGTCAGATATGTTAATAAATAATGTGATATTAGTAAACATAGATGTGGTTGAGCTTTTTTCTAGTTTACCCCAGGAGGAGGAACTATCTAGGTTGAATAATATTATTAGGAAATATAGTGACATGTCTTGGGATAGAATTTCCCTTATTTTGGAATTTATGGAAATTATTTTAAAGTACAATTATATACTGTTTGAAGGAGAATATTACATACAAACTAAAGGGGTTGCTGTGGGAGCGGCATGTGCCCCCATTTTTGCGAACCTATTTTTATTGGATTGGGAGGATGAATTTATATTTAAAACAGAATGGTACAATAAAATGACATGTTACTATAGATTTTTGGATGATATTTTTTTTAATTTGGAAAGGTGATTTACAAGAATTAAATGGTTTTAAGGATTATTTAAATACCAGAAGTAGTTATCTCTAATTTACCTTTAATATTGAGGAAAAATCTCTTTCCTATTTGGACACCTGCATCACCGTGGAAAATGGGAAATTTAAATCTAAAATTTATAGAAAGGAAACTTTTAGTAATTGCTACCTTGAGTATTCTAGTTGTCATCCTTTTAGCCAAAAAAGGAGTATAATAAAAGGACAATGTATACGGGCGGCTAGGATGACCTCTGAATTTTCAGATTTGATAGTAGAATTAGATTTTATAGGGGGATTGTTCATAAAGAGGGGGTACCCCCTTGGTTTGGTGACAGACATTGTTGAATATGTTAAGAAGGAGTGGGGGAAGAAATATAAACCTTTAATAGGGAGTGGGCCCTTGAATAAAGGTTGTGGTAGTACGGACATGAATACAGATAACCCCTGTGAGTTTAGAAGGGCATGTATATTACAATATGCCCCTTACAGTTCCGACATTAAGAATATTATTTCAAGAAATTGGAATATTCTAAAATCTGACAAGAACATTTTTAAGATTGTGGGTGCAAAACCCAACTTCGTGTCAAGTAATGGTAATAATATGAAGAAGGAATTAGAAAAGAAAAAAAGTAAGGAGAAATACCAAAGAAGGGTGGAGGGGTACTACAAAATGTGGTACATGTATTCAGTGTAGGTATATTATAAACGTACCCCTATTAATTTGGAGGACATTAACAAAACAGAGGTCACATTTCAGAAGGGCAACTGTAGAACACAACATGTAGTGTATTTAGCAAAATGCACAAAATGCCCTTGTTTTTACATCGGTAAGATTGATAGATGTCTGAGGCAGAGAATATATGACCACTGTTATTGTATTAATAAAAAAGATGTAAATAACGCCCTATGGAGACATTTGGATGGGAACAATATATGTGACACTTTCCATTTTGGTATTCTGGAAATAGTTAGAGGTAACCCCAGGGGTGGTAGTATTAAGAAGAAGCTAGGAGAGTCGGAGGCTAGATGGCAGATTAAAGTGAATGCCTCGGTACACCCTGGTATTAACGACCACATATCCATAAAACCCATTTTGGAAAATTTATGGTAGAAAAACCGTATGAGATGGTTTCCCCATGAATTGTGTGGTTATTATTCTACAAAATAATCACTTTTGTTTACTATCATTATCTGGATGAAGGTTGCATATAGAAATGAATGCACTGGAAGGATTTTATAGTTAGGATGTACATATTTTAATGTGTGATAACATAAGGATGAGTTACTTAATAAGGATTTTATATGGAAATAAAAATGTATTGCATAAGTAATGGAAAGGGAATAAGCACTGGCACTTTAAAGTTTAAATATGAAGTAATCCAATTTTGATTGGCTGAAGGTTATATATAAGCTATAAGCATTTTAAATTGTGTGTTCTGATGAAGTCTATACTATTAGATGAAAGCGCTTAACTTTCTGTTTTTTAACGAATAAAGTGGTTTGGAGACATTCTATTGTGCTTGGTGTTTTACACGTGCTAGTGCAACGCACATGCTGTAACTTGGAACGGAATTTTTGAGTTGATTTTACTTTTTATTTTACCATCACTTCTAGGGTTCACACTGTCTAACAGGGATTTGACAGAATAATCCTTATTATACATAAAGTGGAAGTGTACCTAAATTTATGATTCACCAGCCATTACCAAAAATTTCCAATTGTTAATAATGATATTTTTAATGTCATAAAATCCAAACTGTATGTAAGCATCATAGCCTTGTTAAATTGTCTCTCATTTACACTTTCATTGTTGCTTCATATAATATGGCCCTTACCCAACGGATGCATAAATTGCTATCTCCTGTTTAAAACGTCACTCGCGATTGTTTTAATAAAATTTAATTGATAACCCTGGGTTAATGGCATCTTTTCAAGCTTATCTGCCTCCTGTCTAAACGTTTCCTACAATCACACCATTCTGGATATTATCTCCAATTGTCCTTTTGACCAAGCCTTTTTTTCTGATGAATGGGGAGCCAACTACTATAGCGATCGAAAAACTCATTAAGTTTTTCCATATTTCCAGTCCAGAATGCGGTGATGTCATCCAAAAATGTCCATAAAGGGACTGCATTTTGTAGAATGTAAAATACAATTGTATTCCTCTTCTGCCACTACTGCTTTGGTGCCTTCTGTGCTCTTGATTTTTACCAATAGCGACCCCTGTGCTTGTTTAAACAGCTGTCCCTCAAATAAAGTGAAATTTAATTCTGCAGCACAACTTCAGTAAATCAATAATAAATTTGATTTTTGTATGGTCAAAATTACTTTCCCTTCATAAACAGCATAAAACCATTCCAACCCTTCTTGATGTGGGATAACTGAAAATAAATGTATAATATTTATGGAAGTAAATATTAAATCTTGTTGGTAAACATCCTTGCAGACCCTATTCAGGACTTCCCGCGAATCTTTAAATAAATGGGTTATTCCCCTTCCTACCGTTGTCTGTCTATATATTATGCAATGGTACAAGTCCCGGAATATTTAGTAACCACTATAGGGCACAAAGTGGAATCTGAGATTTATTTTTATGTATTTTTGGAATTTAGAAAGTAGTTTGTGTTGGGTCTTTTACCATTAAGTAGTCTATACTCTTTTTGTGAAATAGACTTGTGTTAAAAGTCCTGTAGCATTGCATCTATTTTGCTGTATGCAATATTGCTTTGGTGAGTAGACTTCATAAATATCAATGTAAAGTAAATCAAACATTTTATATAATCATTAACTTTCTTTACTACTAAACCTCCCCTTTATCCGGTTTCATTTTTCTGATTTGTCTGTTCCCTATAATTTCTTTTAATAAGTCTGTCTGTCTCTTTAGTAAGAGTAAGATTGGACTTATGGGAATTTCTTTTTATTTATTTTTTTAGTACCTTCCTAATGTTATCTTCACAATGCTTTTTAAGTAATCCTAAAAGATGTTGCAAGCGGGGCTTAAACATATTTGGTCTAGTACATACCTCTTGTGTGTAAACAATTCTTTGAGCCTGTTGCCCAAAAAATAAATCCAAATTAAACTTGTGTATTAAGTTGCAAGTCTGTCCTCTAACCTAGCTCTTCTCGAGGGTAAGAATGTAAACCCCTTTTCAAATAGTAGTGCTCATTTGTGATCACTATTGGTCCCATTATAATTGAATATTTTAAAATCTTTATTTCCATTGTATATGACCTATAGGTGGTTCATCGCCTGTCATACCCCTTGCGTTGTTGTTCCTTCCCTTCCTGTTGCAATTGTAATTCCATTCCCTCTGTTGATTTCTTATCCTTTTTAGATGCTTTCAGTTGGAGTTGTCCTAAAGGGACACCATTTTCATTACCTTATTCACACTGTGCTCCATTTTCAAAATTCCCATAATTTTGTTCACTTGCCCCTTCCCGAGAACTACCACCATTGTCATTAAAATCGCCATTATGCATGTGTCTTTTTTTTTTCTAGGGAGGGGGGAAGCTCTGCCTTATTCATATTCTAATTTTACCTCTCAAGAATTTATTTTCCTTTTCACATCCATAATTTTTCTACCAACATGATTAAAATCACCAGCCCGGTCGGGCACTGTACACCAAGTCCGTATTTAAACTCATTCAGTGCGTTAACATTTTTAAGCAATGCTTCCATGTTTTTCATACAATGCTTAGTTTCCTCTAGTTCACAGCCTTGGAGGAAAATAAAGTGAGTTAAATTCACGATGCAGAGCTGACCTGTCAATTGTACCTGTTTCCGTTATCGTAGTCCTTTTGGGACTCTGCTCACTCGAATGCATTCCTTTTAAATAGTTGACTTCCACTTGTAATTTGCGATACTTTGAGTTTTCCTTCTAATCCACGCAGCTGCTTATTAAACCACTCTTGTACTCTAACCATCTGGTTCGGGCCATCTTTGTTCTTGTTTTTTGTGGCTTTTTATGGTTTTTCATTCAGAACATTTGATAGGTTTGTGGACAGAGGAGTTTTTGCACAGTGGCTCATACTGATTGATTGATTAGAAACTTAGTTGTGTAGAATGGTATTTAGTGCTGGACAAGCAGATAGATGCTTGATAATTTTATAGGTGGTAAGAAGCAGTATATATGTTAGTTGATAGGGTAGTTCTAACAAATGTAGGCATTTCGTTTTATTTATTTGCAGTTTGTTTTCAAGTGTAGTCAATGGGCTACAAGGAGCCTGTTTTCAATGGAGTCCTGGGGAGAAAAGCTCCAGAGAAATACAAATGCATAGTACAGAAAAAGCACAAATCCATAATATACATTTCAAGTAAACGTTAAATACATATTTTGGATAGTACAAATCCATATCCTACAATTCAAATAAATGTTGTATAATACAGAAATAAAAAAAAATATATTTTCATTAGCAAAATTACATCTGGTTAATTCAGTAAGTAGTAATGTTTTTTTTTTTTTTTTTTTTTTTTTTATTTTGTTGGGCAATTACAATGAGGTATTTTTTTTTTTAGTTGTTGGTTGAATACGTCCCAAGAGATGTAGAACTTTAGGAGATAGTGACGGGCAACAAATAAGTTTGGAAAGTTAGGAAGAAAGTGTGGTCAGAATTAGGTCGGATGAGAGCAAGAGAATTCCCATTGTGAAGTAAGGTGCGAATGCAGTGCGGTTTTAAACAAGGAGGGACTGTTGGTGCGGATGGGAGAAGGGAGAGAGTTCCAGAGACATGCAAGAAAGAATGACATAAAGCGATTCCCAGCAGGATGTATTGGCTTATGCAATTTAATTAGGTTTTGGGAACTGAATCTTAGGAGTCTATCTGGCTTATGCATTTGCTAGGGAGGGGCAGAGAGATGGGTTATGAATGAGTTTGTGTGCTTGGATGAGCTGGGTATATGTGAGGAAGTTTGGTAATTCTAGCCATCTTAGTTTGTGAAGGGATTAACAGTGGTGGGAAAAGCCTCTGACCTACTGCAAATTTGGATATTTTGTTACAAGATGAGAGTTTTGTTCTGAGGAAAGAATGTAGGCTGGTTAGGATAGACGCAACATATGAAAGGGATGAGATGAGTTATGTATTAGCTAATGTAATCCAGGTGGTGGGAGAGATCAAGTAACTGGCGGTAAAGCATACCTAATTTTTTATGTTTTTATTTTTATATTTGCTTGTAGATGCTGGTCAAATTTTAGTTAGTCGATGATAATGCCTAATAATTTTGTGTCAGACTAGTTCTAGGGGGTATTTTTGCTGGTAATTATGAAGGATTGTTTGTCTAGGGAAGAGGTTTCGGATGCATTGAATAACAAGTTCTGTTTTGGTTGTATTAAGGGCTAGATGGTTGTCTAGCATCCACTGTTAAGTGGAAAAGAAGGCAGCTTGTGTTTAGATTAAGAGTTGTGATGGAAGGGTAGGAACATATTGTACTATCATCAGCATATTGGATGAGACTGGAGTTTGTAATAGTTTGGAAGAAATCATTTATAAATATGTTGAGTAGTACAGGGCCTAGAATGTAACCTTGGGGGGATGCCTGTAGATGTATTAAGGAAGGGTGAGGTAGCTTTTTTTCCCATTTAACTGCTTGTTGCCTGTTTGAGATGGCTTGAGAACCACTGGGTAGAGTAAAGGGGTAGGTTAAGTTTAGAGTTTGGTAAGGAGGAGGTTGTGGGAAATAGTGTCAAATACCTTAGGCAGGTCAAGGAACAGAATGGATATGAAGTGGCTAGAGCCGTGGGCTTTGTTTGTCTCTGTTAAGAGGAGGGCAGTGGGAGGTACTATGACCTGGTCTAAAGCCATGTTGTGTGGGGGGTAAGAAGCTGATTATTGATGAGGTAGGGTAAAAGTTGTTGGTGTACACACTTTTCAAGTAGCTTAGAAATAAGGGATAGGATGGCGATAGGGCTAAAGTTTGGGATGTCATTATTATTGCCACCTTTACGGAGAGGAATAATGAAGGCTTTCTTCCAGAGCAGGGGGACCTGGCTTTCTGAGAGACTAATTTAATTAGTATGCTGATAGGGAGAGATGTCTTCTGTGGCTACTTTTAGGAAGTAGGAGGGAATTTCATCAGGGGCATTGGAACCAGGTTTTAATTTTAGAAGTTTTTTTTATGGTGGACATAGAGATGGGATTGATAGAAAAAGATGGAGGTTGGGGGCAAGGGATGCTAGGGGAGGAAGGGATGGGTGCGTGCTGAGGAGGGGTTGTATAGGTGTTGGTGATTTTAGTGCTATCCAGTGTTGGGGTCTGAAAGGAATATTTTCTGCAAATATATCTACTTTATTATAGCATTGTTCAAGTTTTTATTTTTATGCCTGAAGGTTAGTAAGGCTGGGAGTGCCATAAATTAGTGAGGGGAAGGAGATAAGTAGTGGCAAGTGTAATTTTAGTTGGTTAGAAAGTTTTAGGCTTTGTAAAGCATTCCTAGTTTTGGTCAATTTTTTCAATGCAGTTTTAAATATGCAAGACAAATTTAAGATCATCATCATTCTTAATTTTTTTTTTCTCAAAAATTTTTTTATTAAATATATAAATAACAAGACAGTTAGGATTCTTATACATGGAAAGTAAGTAAAAGTAAACATATTTCAACTTGTAGATGAGAAACAATCCTTCAGAAGATTTAACTTATTTTTAAATAGTAAAACAAAACACAATATGTACACTATATACAAGTTAGGCGACCTGGAAAGGGAGGAGGGAAAAAAAAAAAAAAAAAATTTTTTATAACATTAACTTCTTATGTTTAAGACTTTCTCTAACTAACGTTTTTAATGCTTTTTTTTTGGACTTCTAACTAAGTGCCTTTGAGCATCAATATATGAAAAAGCCATTTTCTGGAAAGCAACCCAATTTAGTTTGGTTCGATCCAGCCAATTTTGTATTATGTAAAGTTTTAGTAATGAGCAAATAAAAATGATAACATGAATATCTGATTTTGAAAGATGAATTAATGGAATATGAAGAATAGCAAATTCCCAGGTCAATGTAGATTTTTGGTATCCCATTTTCTGCAATCTGACTTTCAAAGAGGTCCATAGTCTGTGAGAGAAATGACAATACCATAAGATATGTAGAAGGTCTGCTTGAGGGTGAGAACAACATGAGCATGAAGGGGATTTACTTGGGTTAAATTTATTTAATTTGAATGGGGTATAGTAGGCATCATTATTAATCATTAATTGTGTGTATGCTAATTTTTTAAAAGGGATAAATTCCTTTGTATATCTAATGGCTGAAAGTTTCTGAAACTCTGATAATTGGGAGTTATAAGTTAACCAAACACCCGATAGAAGACAGTTTTGGTCCTTCATTAAGCTATTTATCAACTTATAAGAGTTTGAGAGCATTTTATCTGATGAGGAAAGTATTTTGATAATCGTGTTAAGGTTTGTCATTTGTATTTCTATGGGGTCTATACATAAAAACTTGTTTTTAATTATTACTCTTAGTTGACTAAGGATTGGTGAATAGTTCCAATTTACTTTCAAGATTTTACGCCAATCGGGTAAAGATAAGTCAAGATATTTCAAAACATCTCCAACTTTTAAATTTTTTATTAAAGGATATTTTGTTAAGTTAAAGGGTTTATTGTCTATCATTATATTTGGGTTTAGATGAATTGGTTGTATAAGTTGAGCTATCAATTCTAGATTACATAGTTTGTGTAAGGTTTGGAAGGCTCTAATCTTTTGTTTAATTATAGTAGACATATTTTTAATCAATAAACTATCCAAAGAGACAAAAGGAATAGCTTCTGGATTTATATTTTTTGAAATGATGTAATTGTACCATAATTTTATCCATAAAGAATGATTTGTATAAGAAATATTCTTGAAATTAGATATGGTGAGAAGTTTATTAGATGAGACTATTAAATAATAGAGATATAGATTAGGCAGGCCTAAACCACCCCTATCCTTAGAAATTGACAGTCTGGAATAGGAGATTCTAACAGATTTAGGGAACCATAAAAATTTTGCCAAAGCTTTATTTACAGACTCAAAAAAGAATTTTGGAATTGTCTGATCAGATGATGTGAACTGGTAAAGGAATTTAGGCAGAATGTTCATTTTAATTATGGCTGCCTTTGATAAAGGTGAAAGGTTTAGATGTTTCCATCTGTCAATATCAGCTAATATTGAGTTCCATGTTTTATTAATGTTATTTTGAAAAGAAGATTTATTGTTGTGTTCTAGATTAATACCTAAATATTTTATACTATAAGTAAACTGGAAATGATCAGAAAATAAGAATGATTTATGTGCTAAGTGATTTAAGGGAAAGATATGAGTTTTAGAAGAATTTAAAAGATAATTCAAAACCGAAGAGAAGTAATCAATGGAGTTTGTTATTTTTCTATAATCAGATAATGGAGTTTGGAAGTAAATAACTAGATCATCAGCAAAAGCTGAAAAATGAATTTTGGTATTAAGAATTCTGGGGACATTATGAAAGGTATTTTGAATAATATACAACAGAGGTTTTAGGTAAATGTTAAAAAGAAAGGGAGACAATGGACACCCCTGTCTTGTTCCTCTAGTAATCTTTATAGGAGAAGAAAATTGACCATTAATGTAAAGTCTAGTAAACATATCTTTATATAAAAGTTTTAAAAAATTAATAAAGGATAAAGGAAAATTGAAACATGACATAGTTTGAAAGAGAAAGTTCCAATAGACTCTGTCAAAGGCATTTGATGCATCAATGATCAGAGCATATATAGGGTTTGGATCTTTTTTGATGAGATGAATGATAGACTCTAAGGACAAAGTATTATCCCAAGCATGTCTGTGGGACATAAAACCTGATTGATTTAGGGAAATAATTGAGGGTAAAATCCGTTTCAATCTGCTAGCCAAAATGGATGATAAAATCTTAATATCTACATTAATTAAAGAAATGGGTCTATAATTTGCTGGATCAGATTTTTCTTTATTATTTTTTAAAATTAAGATGGTTTTAGATGTATTCTAATGAATATCTGAGATACCATTAACTCTTATAAGATTATATACTTTGAGAAGAAAGGGAAGGATTGCCAATTTAAAAGTTTTGAAAAATTCTGGAGTAAAACCATCTGGACCAGGAGATTTACCCAATTTAAGATTATCAATTGAATCCGAAATTTCTTGTAACGATATAGGAGCAGAAAGTAATTTTTGATGACCATCGTTTAGTTTAGGGAAATGTAGGGAGTTTAAAAAGATTTTTAAGTGATTATCATTAACAATTTTAGAAGAACCTGAATATAAATCAGTATAGATAGAAGTGAATAGCTGAATAATCTCTTCATCTGTGTTATATAGATTATTTTTATAAGATAAAGATGTGATTTTCGGTCTTTCATAATTAACTTTAATAATTCTCGCTAATAATTTAGAGGGAACCTGGGCCCATTCTGAATATGAGGCAAGTAATTTTTGTTCAGCTAATGAGAGATTATTTTGGTGAAGCAAAATTAAATCTTTCTGACAGTCGAGAATTTGTTTTTCTATAGTAGGGTCATGATTCATTCTAAGATGATTTTCCAGGGAAAAAAATTTAGATTTTAAAAACTCCTCTTTCTTAAAATACTGTTTTTTGAAAAAAGCCGCTTTACTAATAAATAATCCTCTTAATCTCACTTTACATGCAGCCCATTGTATGTCATAAGGAATGTCTGATGATCCCAGGCTAATTTCCATTTCCTGTATGATTTCTGAACATTGTTTGCAAATATCTACATTTAGTAGTAAATTGTTATTTAAAGACCACTTATCAAAGCTAATTTTATTTTTAATTGAGTTTATATTTAATTTTAGTGAGATTCTAGAGTGGTCCGAAAAGAATCTAGGTTCAATGTTAAAATCCAAAATATATTTTGAGATATGATCAGAAATTAGAAAGAAATCCAATCTGGACCACGAACGATAACATTTAGAGTAATAAGTAAAGATATCATTTTTATTTAAGACTTTAACAGTGTGAAGTGGATCAATTAAATTATATTCCGTCATCAGATCATTAAGGGCCATAGTGGATTGATAATTATAAGTAACAGAGGATCGAGATCGATCAATTACTGGATTTATTACTGTATTCCAGTCACCACCCACTATAATATGGTGATCTTTATAAGATGTGAGAATATTATAAATTTTTAAAATGAACAGATGTTGCGAATTACATGGGCCATATAAGTTTAATACTAAAAGAGGTTTGTCCAGACCTACAATAGAAGTGGTAAATAAACACCATCTCCCCTCATCATCAAATTTCTCGTCAATAATGTTTCCCATGAATTTTTGTTTAATGATTATAGCTACCCCTCTGGAATTAGATGAGTCACCTGAAGCTACTATCTTTTTGATCCATTTTTTATTTCTCTCTTTATTCCAATCAAGACGTGGAATATGGGTCTCTTGAATAAAACAAAGATTTGCTTGTGACTTAAAAATCAAATGAAATAATAATGACTTTTTCGTTTTGCCTTGAATGCCTCTAACATTCCAAGAATCCAATATTATGTCAACTGGCATATTCAAGGTATACAGACGTTATTGATGCTATAAAGGTGAACTTAAAGTAAAAATCCAATAATACTTTGAAAAAGGAAAAAAAAACAAAAAGGCAGCATTTAAATCTGCAGTCAGGTCAATAATTATCATTTGCTGAAAAAAAAGAAAAAAAATTTTTTTTCAAGAGCAATAAAATGTATATTAATATCCTTTATCCTAACCCTAGTGCCTACCCACCAATCACCCTGTGATAAAGGAAAATCAAAAGTGAATAAAATATAAGTTGTAATTATAGATGATAATAACATCAGATTAATATAAACATTGCTCAAAGGAAGCCTAACACTAATTAGAACCAGAGTAATACTACTACAACTATATACAAGTCTAACTAAATTCAAGATGTCCAACATACTCAATCCCCACTTAAAATACTAAGCTAAAAGCTCCTATTATTAAGTAAAAATATTATAGTGATTGAATGCATTTCCTCATGTATATCAAAGAGAGAGGAAAAAAAAAATAGAATAAATTTTGACTAGCTAAAACAATACAACATAGCAGGTATGACCTTGAAAACAGAACATATGTAAGGTAATGTAAATAAATATAACTAAATCCACCTAATAACACTATCATATCTGTAAACAAAACAGTGAGAAAACTAGGGACATTTGTATCATATATAGGGTGGTGTTTTAGAAATACATATATATAACAGGCTATAAACAATTGCTAAGCATATAAAATCATGCACTGTTAGTAAACACTTTTTAATACTAGAAGCATATTCAGTAGTCAAGTAGACAGCAAGTGTGATATAAAACCCAGATAATTGTGGAATGAGCATTTAACTATAGTTCAATATAACACAAACTGTCCTCAGAGTGTCCATACAAAAAAGAGAAAAAAAAAAGCAATCCAATATATAAATATGCTAACTGACTAAATAGAAGTAATATAGCATCTACTCAAACTGATTTATTATGAATTACATAGGATTTGGCGCCCTCTAATGTTCAAAGCTGAATGCATATAAGAGCTATTGGATAGTACCTTAAACTACATCATATACAATAGATTTACTGAATATTAATGTATGTTCATATGAATTGAAATAAATTTTAGAATACTTAAATTGATAGCTCTACTAAATTATATAATTAAACTGTCCTTCTAAAAAATAAAAACCATACAACAAAACAGGATATATAAACACAGTAATCATGAATATATACATATTAATAAGACAGTTCAGTTTAGCTAATAATATTTAAAGATATCCATTCAAGCATTATATTTAAGTAAAGGTTTTCTAAAATATAACCAACTGCAGACCCCTCATCAAGTTACTAAAACAAAAAAAAAAAGTGCATGCATTTCTCAAATGAACAGGTATAGAATGTAGTGCTTGACAGTTTAAACATTTTGGCAACTTTCAATATAATATGTTCTTATTCTTTACCCCTTGTCAGGAATTATAATAAATAAAACTAACCTGCTCATTTGTTCAATAAAATACTTTCCTTCATAGTATATAAAGGTAACTGCTCGCTTTGTAGCGAGAGATACATGTATAGGATCACTGAATGTAATTCTTGAGAAGACATATCCAAACTTAAATACAGCCTTTGCTTGTGAAGAGGAACAGTGAAAAGTGATAGAATGTTCAATAACATATTCCTGATGTTGAATACATGCTGAAAACAAGCGCTGTTGTGTATGCGAAGCTGTCGTGCTTTCGCATACAATGATGACGTCAACATCCATCTAGGAGAAACTGTAGTGAGTGCGTGATCGTGCAGTACAGCAGCTGAAGCTATGAGCAGAAGATTTTTCCTTGAAGAGTCTCGAGAGGCGAGAATTCTCCCTCCAAAATTTTATAACTAACAGAGGGGCTGTAATTTAAAAGCTTTTTAAGAAAAACTAGTATACAGGCTAGCACAAAACAAGGAAATGAAAGAAAAATAACTGACTATTTTTAACAGTTACAATAAATCTATGAGTCTGGAAAGCCTGTCATAACACAATATTATTCAAAACTTTATCAGACTTAAAACAGAGTTAATTCAAAACATGTTACTGAAGTGAAAAATGATTAGGTCATGTCATGCATGTACATCCTATATTTTAAATGTTGACAGTCAAATAACACTTTTGTATTCCATTGACAGTAACATATTATGATACAGTGTCAGGAAGCATTTTAAATGTTTTAAGAAAAATATCTTTAGCATCTTTGGGTTCTGAACACACAAACCTTTTGTCATTAACTGTAAAAGACAAAGTATTTGGATAGGACATAAGAAATCTTATCCCTCTTTTTATCAAGTCAGCACAATAGGGGGCAAGTTTTTGTCTATTTAGTTTAATTTGAGAAGGGAGATCTTGAGAAAAAGATAATTTGTGAGACTTCCATATGAATTGTTTCCTAGTTTTAGCTGTTTCCAGGATCTGGAAAGTATCCTGAAAGTTTAATAACTTAGTATAAATAATCCTTGGTGTGGAAGAATCTTGCTTTACACGTAGTGCTGTATGTGCTCTCTCTACAATTATAGACTTTGAAGATGTTTCACAATTTAACTGTGTTTCAAAGATATTTTTAGTCACAGATAGCAAGTTTTTATTGTCATAAGATTCAGGTAAACCACGAATAATAATGTTATTTCTTCGACTCCTGGCTTCCAAATCCAACAGTTTAGTTTGTATATCAGAAATAATCTTATCTTTAGACTTAAGGTCACTTTCCAATGAATCTGTTTTTAACTCTAGAGCTGAATTTCTGTTTTCTATCATATCCATTCTATCATTTATTTGCTTTAAAGTTTTACTAAAGTCAGCAAATTGTTCTGAAAAGTTTTGGATAGTACTTTGGATAGGCTTTAATGCCACTTTTAGTTCGTCTAAAAGGAAATTTGAATCATTTAAGTCTTTATTACTTACTTTGGAAGTTTCAGTAGGTTGTTTAGATGTCCTTAGTCTTTTTGAACTGTAGTCTTTTTCTGGAGAGAGCATTGATGAAAATTTGGCCTTTGTAGGCTGAGTCTCCATGGAGTCGTATTTTGTAGCCATGCCCAGAAATGAGGTGCAATTGAGAGGATATCAGTAACCAGGAGTAGACTGGAGTAGCAGGTGTCCCAGCAGCAGAGAGAACAAAATTGTTCTGAGGTAAAAATAAATCACAGGATAAGAAGTCCAGAGTAAAAATAATCCAAATTCGTAGAAAAAGATTTATACAACCTTTTAGAAAAAAAAACTGAGGAAAAAGATTGAAATAAAGTTGTAAAAAAAAAAACAAAAATTAAATAGCTGTGAGGAGCTCAAAGAGTAGGGACTAAACTAGTCGGCAGCCATCTTGGAAAATCATCATCATTCTTAATTTGCTATGAAAGGTGACTTTGGTACTTGTACTAACACAGAGTTAACGTTTTTTTTTTTATTTTTTTCATGAGGGATTTGGGGGAAAACAGTGTTTTTGTTCATGAGTTGTGAGTTGCAAAGCCATGTTCCAGTAGCTGTTAAAGCTTTTTGAGTAATATTTTGTAGATGTGCATACGAGTGTGGATCATCTGCATATTGTATTAGGGGAAGCCTGTTGTGTGGATGCATGGAGGTGTTAGTGAGCGGATAAAACCTTGTGGTATACCGGTGGTGACTGAAAGGTATAGAGAGAGGGTGGGGGTGTCATTTTACTAACTGATGCCTATTGGACAAGTAGATTTTGAACCATAGAGGGTTGTGCTTAAAACAGACCTAGTGAGGACATTTGAAGTAGAAGTTTGCTGTGGCAAACTGTGTTTGAAGGCTTTAGACCAGTTTAGAAATAAGGAGGAGGGTAGTTTGCCATTATCTGTAGCTTTGTTGACCGTATCTGTAAAGGTTAGAAGTCCAAGGTTTAGTACTGTGTGGGAGGGAAGAAAGCTGTGTTATGTGGGAGATGGGAGATATTTTAACAATTATCTTTGAATGTATATTTTCAAGTGTTTTGGAGAAGTGGGATATGATTGCTGTAGTCTAAAGTTAATTATGTCTGTTGAATTTCCTCCTTTGTGTGGAGGGATAATGTGGAATTCCTTTTCCAGAACGAGGAAATGTGGGATTTCCAGATTGACCTATTTACAATGATTGAGACAGGATGGGCAGTGATATTTGCTGCTATTCTAAGGTACTTGCTTTGACAGACATCTGCTGAAGAAGGGCATATTTGAGTAGTTTTGTATATGATATGGGCACAGGTTTGAAGGTGGAAGTGGATGTGGTGATATGTGGCTGTTGGGCAGGGTTAGGGCTGGGTGTTGGGAAACACTTTATTAGGGAAGTTGTATTATCTATGAAATAGAGTTGAATTATATTGCAGTTTCGAGTGGTGAGTTATTGGGGGAGGATTTGGGGTTGAATTTTTGGCTGGGATGTAAGATATCTTTAATGGCCGACTACAATTTTATTTAGGGATGTTTACTATTGTTCTGAAAGTTAGAGTATAGTTACTTTTTGTCTTCATTTTATTTGCTTTTAAGTTCCGTTACAGAGCATTCTGACGTTTTCAAGATATTGTGGCTTTTCATATTTTTATTTTTACCATTCTTTCCAAGCTTTTTCTCTGTCCTATACTAGCATTCTACTCTTTTTGGATAGCCACGTTGCTTTAGTTGTTATCAGTCTCTTCATTCTAGGAGATGCAAAGCTATTTAGGAAAGTTGCATTGAATTCATTTACAGCATCTTCTGAGGAGTGGATTTTAGGACATTCCAGTTAACAGATGATAGGGTAGTGTAGAATATTTCTGGGTTGAACTACAATAGATTAAACGTGCTGTTTAAGTGGAAATGTGAGATGTCAGGTTGTGTAGACTGGGAGATGGTCACTGGGAAAGTGTCTGACATTATGCCTGTGTTGGTGAATTTGCCAGGGTCCGATACTATGATTCTAGGATCCGGCCTAATAGGGAATTTGATATCTTGCTTTAGTATGTGAGGCTGTTAATTTAGTTTTGTGAAACCATATAATTTCATGCTAGATGTAGGAGTGTTAGAGATTATGTCCAATCAATTGATACTGACATCACTTACTAGTTTTTTTTTTTTTTTTTTTTTTTTTTTTTTTTTTGTGTGTGGAATCGTTTTGGATATGCAATAGTAGGATGTCTTCCAGTGTACCTGTATTGTCACCAGGAGGTGTGAAGGACAGTAATACATATTTGTTAACTTTTAGGAAAGTAATAATCTCTGAATTGAATTTTGGTATCTGTTTGTTGTAGGCATCAATGTGGTAGTTTGGAAATATTAAAACAGTGCCACCATTTTTTCCTTAATGGAGTCATTGCAAATGACCCTCCCACCCTCCGTTCAGAGAACAAAGTTTGTAGCAGTACAAAGTAGTCAACCTCCTCTGCTATGTGCCTCCTTGTTTTCTTTCATTTACTGAATGCAGAAATCAGGAAGCTAGGGAGACTAAGTAACTGTCATATACAGTGGAATCTAATGGTCAAAAGAAGGGACAGTGGCCAATTTAGTAAGTGGTCCTTAGAGTGCAAAGACTGCTCCTTTGGGGGGAATTTCACAGCCACTTTCCAGCACAGGGTAGGCACGTATTTGACTTTTTCAAGTTAAAAATGGCAAAATAAGCCAGCAAACTGTGATGCTGAAACAAATGTAAATAATTTATTACATGTTGGCAAAAGAAATAAACTGGTTTCGGCTAAATTTGTTGCATAGCCTTCCTCAGTGTTGAAAAGAAATAGAAGGCATGTTGCATTTATGCATGACATCAAACAAAAAGCAAGCTGGTCAAATTACAAGTGTTCATTAAGTCCTGGTGGAAAAGTCCACCCAATTTAATTATTCTTTTTTCTTTGGCATCAAGAATAGTATGCCAATCAGCTTCATTTATTCTGTTGCTTCCAATTTTATCTATTACCATAAATCTGAAAGCAGCTGTAGGATGTATTAAGGAATGTTTATATAATGCACTACTGGGCTTCCTGATCCCTCATATCACTGATATGTTATGATATTCTTATTCTCAGTGGTCTTGAAATCTGACCCTCATAGAATGCTGAACAACTGCATGTAGCTAAATAGATCACCCAGTCACTACTACAGTTGGCAAAATATCTGCCGTCAAATACATTTCCAGAATTTTTGCTTGTAAATTGTTTGGACTTCGTAATTCTGTAACAATGACAACAGCAGCCACAGGGAGTACACCCAACAAGAGTATCCCCCATTAAAGGAATTATGAACATATCCATGATATGAGGAGGTGGTATTTAATTCTGCTTCCAGATTTTGGGAACTTGGGATTCCATTATGAGCTTGATGAGAAGTACAGAGACTGGGATGGCTAGGGCATCTGTGGCTAGTTTAATTCAGCTAGAAGATTATCAGATGATAAAGTGATTGGTTTAAGCTTAACAAGGAGTTTTATGATGGTTGTGGTTGAGATGGTTTGTAGTGAGAAGGCGCAGCAGAGTCAGTGGGATTGGATTGGAATTGAGTAAAGGTATTAATGTGGTTGTTTTGAAGGAAGGAAGAAGCTGCATTTATGAAATGGGAGTTAAAAGAGCAGGCAGTGTTATAGTTAGTCATTGGCTATAGAGTTAATTTGGGGTGATATCCCAAGGTTTAGAGGGTGATTAACTGATGCCTAAGAAGTCTTTGAGTTTTTTAGTCATCTTGTAAGGTAAAATAGACATTTTTGTGTTTTACTAAAGTTTTGACTTGATTTGGTACTGTTACGTAATATTGGAAGGCCTGAGCTCTCTGGTTCTGGTGCCACTGCTTCTAGGCTCTTTCTCTTTTCCATATTAGATGATGTGAAGTTGTTCAATCTTGTTGTTCATTCTTACTGATGGGTTCGGAGCCAATCCCTTGGCTCAGAGTCGGCCTACCATAAAGCTCGGGGTCTTCAAATAGCTCGAGGCCAAGTCCCTATCCCATGATGCACCTAGAGTTACCTCAGATCTAGTTTTCCACTGCAACAGATCTGAGGTTCTCACTAACTTGGGCTAGTAAAACCTTACTTTTCTTCAAAATTTTTGTTATATTGATAACTGTTATTAGTAGTTGTTTTAGATACTTTTATAAGTTCTTATAGCTTCATAGTGCGTTTCCCTTTCCCTTGGTGCTTTATTAGAAATTTCTAGTT
This sequence comes from Protopterus annectens, assembly GCF_019279795.1. Lineage (NCBI taxonomy): Eukaryota > Metazoa > Chordata > Ceratodontiformes > Protopteridae > Protopterus > Protopterus annectens. Next base: position 260,184,216 of record NC_056749.1, read on the forward strand.
GGCCTTTTCTCTAGGCCTAGTTTTAAAGAGTGTTGTATCAGTAACCTTTTTGTCGCAGCTTATAAAATTTAGTGTGTGCTTAGTTGGTGACATTTTGTCACAGTTTAGAATATTAGAGAAGGTTAGTTTAGTGTGTTAATTAGCAGCTATTTTTATTGCTATAGATGGTCTGCTTAGCATTAATATTGTGTGCGTTTAGACACAGTTTTCTGTTACAATTTTTATTTTTTTATTTCTGTTTAAGATGAATATTTTACTGTGTGACTTAAGCCTATATTTTTAAAGGGCTTTTTGACTGTGTTTCTATTCAAATTTTTAGAGAGTTCAATTTGACAGTAATTTTGTTTGATACTGTGTTTTGTAAAATATGGCTGACCAAGACAAACATCCTAAGTCAGGATTTAAAAAGTGCCCCAAATGTGGCCAAAAAATGTCTGTTACTGACAGTCATGTCAACTGTGTATATTGTTTAGGAGCATTTCATTTACAGGATAGCTGCTCCATATGCCATTCTTTCTCTTCTAGGGTTTTCCAGGAGAGAAAAAGGAAGTTGATAGAAGTTTGCTAAAACCTTCTTTCCAAGAAGCTTTGAGCGACTAAGATGGAACCAGAAAGTCATCAGTCTAAGACTTCTTAGACTTAAAAAACCCAAAAATTCTTAGATGTCGGCTCCACAGACTTCGGAGCTGACCATCTTATCTTTTCGGAGTTGGTCCCCAGTCCTGGAACCAGTATCCAAAATACCCAAGTCTCCTTTATTACAGTCGGTACCACATTCGATCCATGCATCTCTGTCTTCTATTAGCCTTTCTTATCTGGATGTGGGTCGTGCGATGCAGAACCTTTTACAGGTACTGGCCTTTGCAAAAATTTTATCGGCTCCGACCCAACTTGCTTCAGATCCGAAGACCCTTATGCCAGTTACAACTCTTCCTCCTCAGAGCCTTACTGGTCCTTCGGAGGTGGAAGAGTCGGACTTGTTGATTGTGGAGCCTTCGGAACCGACGCCTGCTCCAGTGTCTTCGGCTCAGTTTACTCTGATGTCCTCTGTGCCGATCGAGAACTGTAGGAGCCGACACACTTTGGTCTGGTCCGGGAAGGATAGTCAGACCGACTTGTGGGTTCCAACTCTGCCTTTCGTGGCTTCAGCTTATATGAGCTCAGATCCTACCTCTGGTTTGGAGCCCACTGTCCCTTTGCTGGGGGTATTGACTGTTTCCTCGGATCTGTTGGTCCCTTTGCATCGGAGCAGGGGTGCCTTCAAAGCTACGAGGAGAGTTGTTTCCCAAGACATCCTTGACCTCAGGTCCAGCTTCCTCCTTCCCTAAAGTGACTGTCTGCTTCTGCTTCACAGATCCTGGCCAAGCGTAGAGACCCAGGGCTTCAGGAAGCCCCATTGGGTGGCGCATGCTCTTCTGAGACCTCACCAGAAGCTCCCACTGATGAGATTCCCAGGAAGAGTTTGTAAGAGAGAACCTCTAGACTCCCCACAGGAGTCCTTGAGATCTGATATTGACCTAGATGAATCAGAAGGGTCCCCACGGTCCCCTTCTGAGGATATCTCATTTGCTGAGTTATTAGAAATCCTTGGGCAGAGGGGTGACTGGCATTCCAAAAACCCTATTGAAGACTAGCTGGTTCTCCTGAAGGCTTTCGGGTCTCAGCCCTCCACCTCTTGGGTGTCTCCGCCCTTCGATGAGCTGTTGGAGATGGTCTCACGGAGGGAGTGGGAGTCACTGGACACCATGGAGCCTGTCCCTAGGAGGCCTAATAAATTTATCTCTGCTCCCCAAGACAAATCCTTTTTGACCAAGGGTGTGTCAGTTGATGCCATGGGTGGTGGTGACAGCCACCAAAAAGGAAATTTCAGAAACTTCCTCTATCCGGCCTCCTAACAGATTCCAGGATCATGGATAGATATGGGAAGCGCACTTTTTTATAGTTCAGCGACTTTTGCACTCCATTCGCTCAACTACCTAACCCATTTCACGAGACTGCAAAGGGATCCCCTTAAAGAGCTGGGAGATGCTCTTCAGGGTACAGTAGCTTTGGGAGCTTCAGACAAAGTTGCCTCCCAGCTTGCTACCCCCAACTCCATTGTTGACTCGTCATGCAGCCGATGGAACGAGCAGGGCAGCGAGTACAGGAATTGCTCTAAGGAGACGCTCCTGGATGCACTTGTGTTCCTTCGCAGAGCCCTTAAAGTCATCCTTTGTGAATGCCCCTTTTGATGGCTCATCCCTTTCGGGCCCAAAGTTAAGGAAACTTTGACTAGGTGTGAGCAGGAAGGAAAGACTCTGTCTGTTGTCGGAGTCCATTTTTTCCACCCCTACCAGACCCTACCCCAAGGGTCAAAGGGGAGGGGAAATGTGGTTCTGAAAAGCCCAAGTAGCCTCTCAGGACACACGTGGTGACCCCCCCCTCCAGGGGAAGAGGAGGGGGGCAATAATGGAAGACACCGCCCTCGTGACAGAGGGGGTTCGCAAAACCAGGGTGACAGATGACTTCTTTTGGAAGCCCTACCAGTGCTCCTGAAAGGAGGCCCGACTGTCCTACTCTGGAGGTAGTCGGGAGTCACTTATTTTTGTACCCAGACGCCTGACTCAAAATAACAAACCACTACTGGTTACAAATTATCATTTCCAGAGGCTACTTCATTCCTTTTGCCCACCCCCTCCACCAACAAGGAAAATCCCAGGCATTCCACCCAGTTACAGGGAACAGGCAACAGTAGAGGTCCAAACGTTGCTAAGAAAGTCATCCAACCAGTCCCAGCAGACCAGACAGGATCCGGAACTTACTCAAGATTCTTTTTAGTTCCAAAAAAGACAAGGGATTGGAGACCTATATTGGACCTCGGCAGGCTAAACAAATCTGTCAAAAAAGGGAAGTTTTGGATGGTCACGCTTCAGTCAATACTTCCCTTCTTAGGGAAAGACAATTGGATGTGCTTGATAGATCTCCAGGATGTGTGCTACTACATTAAAATGGCCAGACCATCCAGGGATCATCTGCGCTTCCAGCTGGGAGCCAATCATTACCAGTTTTGCGCTGCCGTTTGGTCTCACTACAGCCCCCAGAGTGTTCACCAAATGTGTGAGGGTAGTCACGACTCACCTGAGACGTTTAGGATTCCAGGTGTTTCTGTACCTAGACAATTGGCTCCTCACCGCCACCACCAGGCATAAACTCATTCAAGCCAGGGACTCCACTCTGTCACTCTGCAGCCAGCTGGGCATTACAGTAAACTCAGAAAAATCTGCCTTATCGACATCGCAGCATACCATTTTTATCAGAGCAGAACTGGACACCACCACAACCATGCTAAGACTTCCAGTAGAAAGAGTCTTACTACTCCGTCAGCAGGTCCGCACTTTATCCAAAAACAAGGCTGCAGCATCAGAAGTTCTAAAATTGTTGGGTATGATGGCAGCTGCAATTCTGGCCATACCTCTGGGTCATATGGCTGTTCACTCGATGGTCTTACCAAGAGCTTCCCATGTCTCACCTGATAATGATCAAAAACTCTTGCAAAAAGGATCTTCAGTGGTGGTTGACCTCACTTCATGTCACGATAGGACATCCGGTTTTGTTACCCCTATCAGCGGCCACAGTGACCACGGACACTTCCCTGATAGGGTGGAGGGGGGCATTTTCAGGGAAGGACAACCCAAGGCACATGGACCGATCAAGAGACACATCTGCATATCAGTGTCGTAGAGATGAGTACAATACTTTTGGCGTTGCAATACTTCCAGGACTCTCTTCCTCTTGAGTTCGATTGCATTTCAGACAGACATGTCAGTGGTTTGGTACTTGAACAAACCAGGAGGAACCGGGTCATATCTCCTTTGGCATGAGGCCCTAAGAGTATGGCAGTGGGCTATATCCACCCAGCGCTTTAATAGTACACATCCTGGGGAAATCCAACGTGATAGCAGACAAGCTGAGCAGGGCAATTTTGTTGCCCTCAGAGTGGTCCCTCAAGAAAGAAATAGCGGACAGGATATTCCGCAGGTGGAGCAAGCCTTGCTGTGACCTTTTTGCCAGTCACATGAACACGAAATGCAGATGCTACTTTGCCCTGATTCTTCCGAGAGAAGCCCCAAGGGGTGCACTCATTCACGATTGGCCTCCGAGTCTCCTCTATGCATTTCCACCAATCCCGTCGATACCCAAAGTACTAAAGAAAGCAAAAGCCCTGGGAAAGACCATCATTCTAATAGCCCTTCATTGGCCTCACCAGATTCCTTCGCCTTCATCTTTTGGAAGACCCTTGGATTCTGGACCTAGTTCCGTACCTTCTGATGCATTCTGGGGAACTTCATCCCTCTCTGCAGTCACTGAAGCTGACAGCTTGGCTGCTCCAATTCCCATCACAGCCAAGTTCCATAACCTTTCCAATGAGACTAAGCTAATTCTCTTATCCTCTCATAAATCCTCTGAGGAAACTATACTGTAGCAAATGGAAAACATTTTTTTATATGGGCCTCTAAAACAATATTGATCCTTACCAAGTCCCTATGGCCTACATCTTAGAGTTTTTGACCATGATTTTCAACAAAGGAGCTGCAGCAGCAACAGTTCGTGTTCAGCTTGCTAACATTTCTAATTTTCATCTTGGATTCAAAGGATTGAATATTATGGCACACAAACTATCCAAAGCCTTTCTCAAAGGGACCTTTCATCTCGGACCACCTGTGAAATCTCTGTTCCCCATGGAGTCTAAATTTCATGCTTTCCCACATTATTCTTACTCCTTTTGAACCAGCTTCCTCATGTGACCTCAAATTTTTGTAATGGAAAACTCTTTTTAGTAGCTTTTACTTCTGCCACAGAGTGTCAGAGCTTCAAGCCTTGTCCATTAAGCCTCCTTACTTGATTTTTCAGGCTGCAGTCTTTCACTTCGAACAAACCCCTCCTTTTTGCCTAAGGTTTGCACTGAAAGTAATATTAACCAAATTATTGATTTGCTAGTTTTCTTCCCCAATCACCCCAACAGTCTAGAATACATGCTGTACAAACTGGATGTTCACAGACAGCTCAGATTTTACTTTGATAAAACAAAAGATTTTAGGAAATCGGAACAGCTTTTTGTTTCCTTTTCAGACTCTAGGAAAGGTATGCCAGTGGCTAAAACAACGCTGTCTAAATGGTTTTCTGATTTGTATCGCATTTGCTTATTCAGCTGCCAATATGCCCTTACAACACAAAATCAAAGCTCACTCAACCAGAGCAGTTTCTACATCCTCTACCTTTTCTGCTAGACTTCCTATTGATAAAATTTGTGCAGCAGCCACTTGGTCAAGACCTCATATTTTTATCACTGATAAAGTTGACAGGCATCCACTGTCCTAAAAAAGTATACTCCCGTGAACCACCCGAGATAGATGGTGCGTGGGACGCTACCCATCAGCAAGAATGAACAGAGATAGAACAACGTCGCATAAAGAAGTTATGTACTTACCATAACGTTCCATGTGAGTTGTTCATCTTTCCTTCGTTCTTGCGTCCCTCCCTCCTAGGCTTTTAGAAGACTGAGATGCTGGATCCTTCTTGGTTGCCCAACCCTTCTATACTTTTCTCTTATGGAGTTATAGAATGACATATGGTATTATACGCAGCAAACATGATCTGAGGTAACTAGGTGCATCAAAGGATAGGTACTTGGCCTCCAGCTGTTTGAAGACCTTCAGCTCCGAACCCATCAGTAAGAAGGAAGGCGAGATGAACAACTCTCACAGAACGTTATGATAAGTACATAACTTCTTTTTTTGTGTTCTGAGTTAACCAAGGCGCATTTTAAATACCTTTTAAGTTATCAATTAAGATATAGACACATGTACATTAATTGAAAAGAAACAGACTAACATTTGTTATATTTATGCATTTTATATATAGTTTTATTTTAAATAAATATTCACTTCATCATTAGATAAATTGCTCAGTTCCTGCCTTCCCTTAAACCTCACTGCTCCTTCTAAAGATAATTCTGCATGTGTTCCCACAAATTACGTTTACTTCTACGTAATTTGTTCCTTCTCTGTTCTAAAGATCCTACCTCTAGTTCTTTTGGGTCTATGTTTATGCATCAAAGAGAACGTTTCAAGAATGGCTCTTCGACATTAAAATATCAGACGCCCCTTTTAGCGAATGTGCACATCAGTGAATTTTAACCCATTGAATAGTCATAGCTGGCCAACATCACAAGCAAACAGTATGCGTTGTGTATATACAGTGGATATAAAAAGTGTACACACCCCTGTTAATGTGCCATGTTTTTGTGATATAAAAAAATGAAACCACAACTTTTCCCACCTTTAATGTGACCTATAACCTGTACAATGCAATTGAAAAACAAACAAATCTGTTAGGGGAAAAATATAAAAATGATTAATGTACAGTAAGCTGGTTGCATAAGTGGGCACACCCTGAAACTAATACTTTGTTGAAGTACCTTTTGATTTAATTACAGCATTCAGTCTTCTTTGGTAGGAGTCTATCAGCATGGCACATCTTGACTTGCCAATATTTGCCCACTCTTCCTTGCAAAGTGCTCTAAATCTATCAGATTGCGAGGGCATCTCTTGTGCACAGCCCTCTTTGGGTCACCCCACAGATTTTCTATTGGATTTAGGTCTGGGCTCTGGCTAGGCCATTCCAAAACTTTAATATTCTTCTGGTAAAGCCATTCTTTTGTTGATTTGGCTGTATGCTTGGGGTCATTGTCATGTTGAAAGGTGAAATTCCACTTCATCTTCAGCTTCCTAGCAGATGCATGAAGGTTTTGGGCCAAAAGTGACTGGTATTTGGAACTGTTCAGAATTCCCTCCACCTTGACTAAAGCTCCATTTCCAGCTGAAGACAAGCAACCCCAAAGCATGATACTTCCACAATCATGCTTCACTGTGGGGATGGTGTTCTTTAGGCCATACAAACTGTTTTTGCGCCAAACGTACCTTTTGGAGTTGTGGCCAAAATGTTCAGTCTTGGTCTCATCAGACCATAACACATTTTCTCACATGCTTTTGGGAGACTTGATGTATTGTTTTGCAAATTTTAGCCAGGACTGAATGTTTCTGTGTTTATAAAAAAAAAAAAAAAAAAAAAAACTTCTGTCTTACAACCATACCCCATAGGCCAGACATATGGCCAGGAGATTGTTGTCACATGTAGTACACAATCAGTACTTGCCAGAAATTTCTGCAGCTCCTTCAGTGTTGCTGTAGGTCTCTTGGCAGCCTCTCAGACCCGTTTTTGTCTTGTCTTTTCTTCAATTTTGGAGGGATGTCCAGTTCTTTGCAACATCACTGTTGTCCCATATTTTCTCAACTTTTGATGATGGTCTTCACTGTGTTCCGTAGTATATCTAATGCTGTGGAAATTTGTTTGCATCCTTCTCCTGACTGATACCTTTCAACAATGAGATCCCTTTGATGCTTTGTAAGCTCTCTGTGAACCATGGTTTTTGTTGTAGCAGGCAACTGAGTAAATGTCAGAAAAATCCTACTAGGACAGCTGAACTTTATTTGGGGTTAATCAGAGTCTCTTTAGTTGATGGGAGATGTGTACCCAGGAAGATTCAGTGCTGTAATTAATGCAAAAGGTACTTCAAAGTATTAGTTTAAGGGTGTGCTCACTTGTGCAATCAGCTTATTGCACGCTTTTTTTATTTTTCCCATAACAGATTTGTTTGTTTTTCAATTGAATTGTACAGGTTATAGGTCACATTAAATGTAGGAAAAGTTTTGAAATGATTTATTGTGGTCTCATCAGAAAAACCTGGCATTTCAACAGGGGTGTGTACACTTTTTATATCCACTGTACTTCACACGTGGCTGATATATTGATGGGTGTTTTGCTTTTATGCCCAAGGTAGTGGATGAGTTGAGTTGTTTCTTAATCAGTCTACTAATTTGCCCACTTTTTCCCCTTCTCCACAGTCTGCTAGTAAGGTTCTTCACACCTTAGATTTGAATAGACAATTGAGACCTAATTTGGATAAAACTAAAGCTATTCATAAATCTGAGCAGCTTTTTGTTTCCTTTCATCCAAAGTCTTTAGATTTGGCTGCTTCCAAGCAAACCATTTTGTCTTGGATATCAAAAGCCATTTTTGTTATTCCTTTAATGGGAAATGCCTTCCTTCTGTTAAGGCTCATTCTACTAGGGTAGCAGCCTCTTCTGGTGCTTTTTTCAAGAGTTTGGATGTTAATTCTATTTTTTTCACAAGAAAGATCTTTATTACATTATCGCGTATGACATAGGCAGTCATACATTTATATAAATATAATGAAAAAATATAGCGACATAATTTTAGTTGCAAGCGTTACACATCACAAACAATATTAACATAATTTGATTTGCAAACATTATACATCCCTTATAATCTACCCAATCATTAAGAAATCCTGCCTTCTTTTAAACCTCATTCCTCCCCTGTGTGTATTGTTCCCACAATTCACATTTTTTCTATGTAATTTGCTCCTACCCTTTATTGAAGATCCCAATTCCAGTTGTTTTATCTCTGTTACTGTATTCACTACTTCAAGTACAGCTCGTTTAGACTTTGATTTACATTTCTAGTAATTTTTTGGCAGCCAACATAATTAGACTCAGCAAGGCCTTAATATGTCTAGGCAATTCCAATTCCGTATCGTAGCTTAAAAAAAAAATAATTTCCTTAGTTACATCAATTTGCTCACAGAGTATTTCTGACAGAGTAGTCTCTGGGGAATCTTTGAAGTCTGCCAACTCATTAGTGTCCCAGAAAATGTTTCTAGTTACCTCTTTCTTTCCCATCACACCTTCAACTTTTGTTGTTTACCTGAGGAGAAATTCTTAGTCTTCTTGGGGTATAAAAATACCTATGTAAATACTTCGAAGCAAAGATCGTAAATCTTCAAGACTTTGTTGCATATTTGAGAGACATACATAAATCTTCCCATTATTTATTTTCAAATTGCTTTTCCAGTCTCTTCGCATTTCTTTATAACCTCCTCTGATTCTTATAGTTATCATGTAATATTTTGTATGCTGTTCTAATTATTCCTTTAACATCTTCTGTTCTAGATTCTACTAAAAACTCTACCAGTGCTGTCTTTCTCTTAGTATTCCCCCATTTCTTTCTCTTTGCCTATACTCTTGATATCAATCCTTGATGGGGAAGGCATTCTCTGTCCTGCAGTCTAAGTTCTTGGCCTGTTCCCATTCTGTTACATTTCCCTCCGTAATTATTTGCTCCCATTACCTTGGTTCTTTTACTACTTTTCTCCAATAAAGTCCAGGCTCTTCTTAGCTATAGTCTATATCCCTAATTGTAGTCCATACTTGTTGGCAGAATGTCATTTCTCCATTCCTGTGTTGGCTTAGTTCTTAAAAATACTTTCTGCTACTTTATAAATATAATATTCTGCGTGGTTCATGTTTTCCTTGAGGATCTGCATACAAAATCCCTGTCTCTCCTTGTTTCTTGAGCTTCCCCGTTTCATCACCATCCCTTTCCACTTTGAATTACAGGTAGCTCTGAAATTCCACTTCAAATTGGGTAATACCAAACTGCCTCGTTCAATTGAACAATCAGCTTATCTTGCTTGACTGTTGCTGTCTTCCCTTCCCCACAAAATCATTCAGCTCTTCATTAATTGCTATCCACAGCTTCTGTGGTTGATAAATATATGTTTGACCCGTGTATAAAACTAAAGGGACTAAAAGCATTTTAACTGCTTGTATCTTGCTGTCCATATAACTGAGCTTCCAATTTCTCAGTTTTTGTGTTGTCCCTTTACTGTCTTCCCACATATTTTTAGCTGTCACACTAGAATTCTTTTTAATCCATACTCCTAAATAGTTCATTTTATTATGTCGCGATAAATATGGATATTGCCGAACCAATTCGTGTGTGGGTACATAATTTACAGCTATTGCCTTTGCTTTAGCTTCATTACATTTGTATCCTGAAAATATTTGAAAACTACCTCAAAATGTTCCACAACACACTAATGTCCTGGTTTTATCAGGTATAAAATAATGTCATCTGCAAATAGAGCCAGATGTTCTTCGTCTTCCCTTGCTGCAGTCCTGACAATTGGGTATAGTCCGCGTCCCAGTCGGCCCGAATACCAGAGTATAAGGCTGACGTCGGTCATGGCGCCTTAGACTGACGTCAGTACGTCAGGGTACTAATGCGCATGACCGACGCCATTTCCTCAGTCTTTTTTGCCGCATGGTCCGATGCAGAAGCAATTTTGCGAGTGCAGGTTGGCGTTCTGAGATTTTCCGAAACCGGAGTTTCAGACCGAATACAGAGTTGGCTAAGTAACCCCGTTGGGGAACATTTTGGTTTTTTCTTGCCTCAGTATTTTACCGGATGTCAGAAAAAGTGAATAACTGTATTTCTTGTGGGAAGCAGATACCGCATAGGGATTATCATACTTTGTGTATACCTTGTTTAGGGCCTGAGCACGGCGTTGTTGGTTGCCGCTCTTGTGCTAGATTTAACAAGCGCACTATTAAGAGGAGGCTTGATTGTGCTAGGTTAGTGTTTGGGAAGCGTTGCAATTATACTATGCCGTCGGATACTCCGTCCGCTGCTTCATCTAAGACGCGCCAGGACAAAACAGTGAAGTCTAGGGGTGAGGAACGGGCAGTCCCGGACGTCGGTCCTTTAGAAGGCTCAGGGGAGCCAGAGGTTTTGCCAGGAGTCTCTATGGAGTCTCAGGCAGATACTTTACTGTTACAGGATGTGCCCTCTCAGGAGGTAGGCCAGGCTGAGGGGGCTTCTCAGGTAACTGTTCTTCCCTCTCTTCCCAAGGTAGTTAGGGCCTCTCCTTCTGTTGCCAAAGCTTCTTTTAGAGGAAGGCCAAGTTCAGCTTCTGTAGGGGCTTCTCCTAGCATTTCGGGTTCTGTGCCTAAGAAACATATGCTTAAAATGGCAGAAGATTTGATTACTCTGACTCCAGAAAAAGGCTTAGGGAATTTTTGTTTTTGCCCCAGCATAGGCCCTTAGCTATTCCTCCTGTGTTGAATGTGGTGGAGGATGTTTTCGCAGAGGCTTCTCTGAACCCTGATTCCTTGCCTCCTGCTCCTGTTAAGCCTGATAGGTATTATAGGGTGCCCGAAGCTCATAAGTATTTGTTTAAGAGTCCCAGGGCGGACCCAGAAACTGTTTCTCAGGGGCCTAAAGGTGTTAAAGCTTCTGTGGTTAAAAATCCTGTACCCTCTGATAAAGAGGCAAGGGCTTTGGATAGGTGGGGTAAGAAAGTATATACTTCTTCCACTCTAGCCATGAGGGCGTTGAATTGTCAGTTTCATATGCTGAAATATCAAAATTATCTCCTTTCACAATTGAAATCTAAGGTGGATGCTTTGGCGGAAGGTATTGAGTGTAAAGAATTGCTGGATTTGGTTCATGTGTCTGAACAAGTGGGTAAGCATTCTTTGCAGTGTGGTTTTGATGCTGTTCAGGCCTCCTCGAGGGTGGCTGCTACTAGTTCTGTTCTTCGCAGACATGCCTGGTTGAAGGATCAGAATTTAGCTGAGCATGTTAAGACTAGGATTTTGGATGCTCCTTTACAGTCTGATGTGTTGTTTGGACCGCCTGTGGAAGCAGTTTTAAAGAAAATGGAGGACAAAGCTAAGTCTATGCAGACTGTTAAAGATTTTTGCAGGTGCAGCCTCCAAGTTTAGTAGAAATTGGCCTGCTAAGGGGTGGACATATCCTGCTTATGGTTCCCAGTCTAGGGGTAGGTCTAGACGTGGTAGGGGCAGGGCTCAAGGTTCTTTAGGCCTAGATCAGACAGTTCACCTGCTCAGACTTCTGGTGAGGGCAGGGGTCAGTCCTTTCGTAAGCAGAACCAATGACCTGCCTTTTCAGCTGCCAGTGGACTCTCGTCTGGCAGCTCCTTTGGGAGGAAGATTGTCTCTTTTCAAAGAAAATTGGGATTTAATCACTCAAGACAGATGGGTGCTGGATATTATTCATCACGGTTACAGATTTTATTTCCACACAATGCCCCTTTCAAAGGCATGCCAGATGTTCCTCCTCCACAAAGAAAAGAGGCTCACAAGCAAGTTTCTCAGTTACTCCAGATAGGGGCCATTCAGCCAGTCCCTGTATCAGAAAGGGGCTTCGAATTTTATTCTCGCCTGTTCCTAGTACCAAAGAAGGGGAACACGTGGAGACCAATTCTGGATTTATCTATCCTCAACACTTATCTGGACATTCCCAAGTTCAAGATGTTGACGTTACAGCAACTGTTACCTCTGCTGGGCAAAGATCACTGGATGGTAACTTTGGATCTCAAGGAAGCTTACCTTCATGTGCCTATAAGGCTAAGTTGCAGAAAGTATCTGCGGTTTCAACTGGAGATTTTCATTATCAGTTCTCTGCATTGCCCTTTGGCTTATCTACTGCCCAGAGTATTCACAAAGGTTCTGGCTCCAGTGATAGCTTACTTCAGGCTTCAAGGCATTCAAATCTATCCTTACTTGGGCGACTGCCTGATTCTGGCTCAAGAAAAGGAACACCTTCTACAGCATCTGGAATATGTCATAGCAGTGCTAAGATGCCTAGGGTATTCTGTGAAGCGAAATAAAGTCCAGTCTAGTACCCTCTCAAGACATGTGCTTTCTGGGTGTGAGACTGAATACAGCAGCTCAGATGGCCTTTTAACCCCGGACAAACAAAAGAGTCTGTCACTTTACTTCCATCAACTATCTCATCAGTCCGTGCTGACTGCAAGGACAGTCCTTCAAGCATTAGGGTTCATGGCATCTTGTATTCTGGTGCTTCCCAATGCCAAACTGCATATGAGGAAGCTGCAATGGTATCTCAAACATGTATGGACACAGCACTGCCAAGATTTGGACACTGTCATTCAAATAATACCTTGCCTTCAAAAGGAATTCTTGTGGTGGGCTCAGGAATGTCACCTAAACAAGGGACTCTCTGTGACCCGGCCAGAGGCGAGTCAGATTTTAACGACAGATGCCTCGGACACTGCTTGGGGAGCTCATCTAAATGGAAAGTGGATACAAGACAAGTGGCCTGCCAGACTACAGCATCTACATATCAACATGAAGGAGATGTTAGCAGTCCAGTTTGCATTGATGGCGTTCAAGGAGTTACTTATTCCAGGGCAGGTGTTGATTCTGACAGACAACACAACTGTCATGTGGTACATCAACAAGCAAGGAGGAACACATTCTTATCCTCTATGCAGGCAAGCAATGATTTTATGGGAGACTGCGTTAAGCCTGCAACTGACTCTTCAGGCAAGGTTTCTGCCAGGAGCACAGAACTCCCTAGCAGATGTTTTAAGCAGACAAATCATGGATCCCCACGAGTGGAAACTGGATCTTCATGTATTTCAGAAATTGACAGTGTCATGGGGAACTCCAGACATAGATCTGTTCGCTTCTCCACTAAACCACCAGCTGCCAAAGTATTGCACAAAGGGGTTTCATCACACAGCTTGGAAAGTGGATGCTCTGTCTTTCAGTTGGAAAAACCTTCATGTCTATGCCTTTCCACCTCTACCTCTTCTTCCAAAGGTATTACTAAAGGTCAGACAGGACAGGCCAAGGATGATTTTGATAGCTCCAGATTGGCCTCGGCAACACTGGTACCCACTTCTAAGGAGTCTTGTAAAGAAGCCTCCATGGCCTTTACCTCTGATTCCTCATCTGTTATCTCAGAAGGACGGTCATCTGCTCAATGTCAAGCTTCAATCTCTTCATCTCACAGCTTGGCATATTCTGTGTTGAAGCATGGTAGGTCTCAGCTTTCTCAACAAGTTTTAAATGTGATTATGGAAGCTAGAAGGCCTAGTACTAGGAGAGTGTACGCAGAAAAATGGAAGACATTTTTATTTTGGAGTACAGCAAAGAATTTGGAGATTTCAGAGCCTAATTTGAGTGTGGCTCTTCAATATCTTACTGAATTATTGGACAAAGGTTTGTCTTTCTCTTCCATAAAGATTCATGCTGCAGCAATTTCAGCTCACTATGATTGTGACCCACCTTTGTTTTCGCATCCTTTGTTCAAGCAGTTTCTTAGAGGGGCAAAGAATATAAGACCCCCGTAGAGCTCCTACTCCTGCTTGGGATCTCAATTTTGTGTTGGAAAACTTACTCTACAACCTTTTGAGCCTGCAGCTACTGCTGAATTGAAATATTTGTCATGGAAGACTGCTTTTCTGTTGGCTATTACTTCTGCAAGAAGGGTGTCTGAGTTGCAGGCCCTTATGGCAGTAGAGCCCTTTTGATTTTCCATAAGGACAGGGTATCATTACGTACTAATCCTTCCTTTATGCCTAAGGTGGTTTCTAGTGTGGCTTTAAACCAAACTATTCATTTGCCTACGTTTTTGCAGATCCTCAAAATAAAGGGGAAAAGATTTTGCACACTTTAGATGTACACAGGCAATTGCGTTATTATTTGAGCAGGACTAAAGATTTTAGGCAGTCTCAGCAGTTACTTGTTTCTTTTGCTTTAAGTTCACAGGGCAAGCCTGTGTCAAAACAAACTATTTCTAGGTGGATTGGCTTTTGCATTGCATTTTGTTATTCCCATCATGGCAAAGAGGTTCCAGCTGGGATTAGGCCTCATTCCACTAGGGCTACTGCCACTTCAACAGCATTTCTAAGGGGTGGCAACTAAGGATATTCTGGAAGCGGCTACTTGGAGTTCAGTGCATACTTTCTCTAGGCATTATCACCTGCCTATATACTCTAAGACTAGAGCTGGTTTTGCCACAGCTGTTTTACAAGGCATGTTGTCAGCTCCTGCTACTTTATAATTTGCCAGCCTCCCTTACCTCTGCTTTGGGATTCTACCCAATTGTCAGGACTGCAGCAAGGGAAGACGAAGAACATAGTACAGTTTTGTACCTACCATAAATGTAGATGTTCGAGGATTCCCTTGCTGCAGTCCTATTTACCCTTCCTCCTTCCCCTCTGTGTTTCAGGGTGGTTGTGTAGGTGAGTTTACATGCTTATATTTTTTGTATATATTACTGTATATATTGTACATGTTTTTTGCTGCAGGTTGTTTTTGGGACTTGTCTTTTTGGGTCTTCTGACATCTGGGGCAAGAAAAGACTGAGGAAATGGCGTCGGTCATGCGCATTAGTACCCTGACGTACTGACGTCAGTCTAAGGCGCCATGACCGACGTCAGCCTTATACTCTGGTATTCGGGCCGACTGGGACGCGGACTATACCCAATTGTCAGGACTGCAGCAAGGGAATCCTCGAACATCTACATTTATGGTAGGTACAAAACTGTACTTTTTCTTGACTGCCATACCAATTTTGTCCTTGAATTTCTCGATCTCTTATTTTCTTTGCCAGTGGTTCTAAATATACTGCAAATAGTGAAGGGGAAAGAGGACACCCCTGTCTGGTTCCTCTGCTCAAATAGAAATTATCAGAGAGGACCCCACCCACTTTAATTTTCACCTCCAATCCTCGTATATCCTCCTAATCAACCTTAAAATTTTATCTGGGAATGCAAATGCTTCCATTGCCCTGCTTATAAACTCCCAGCTTACCAAATCAAATGCTTTCTCTGCATCAAGACCCACCAACAACACTGGTATTTTCTTACATTCATCTTCCCTCTGAATCATCAGTGTTCTGTTTAGTTGTCCAATGTTTGCCTCCCCTACACAACCACATTAATCCATATCTAACAATGTTGGCATTACCTTTGCCATTGTTTTAGCAGTTATAGGCATAAACACTTTTTAATCATAGGTTAGTATTGAAATGGGCTTGTATGGAGCTGGATCTGATTGGTCTTTACCCTGTTTATGTATTACAGCCACCACTGGTTTCTTCCAGGAAGTTGATGCTTTTCCTCTTAATTGAGCCTCATCTACTTCTAACTTTGGCATGTTTAATTTTTCCATAAACATTCCCATTTGTACCTTTTCTTGATTTCCATATTTCTCTGCTTTATACAGACTTTCATAAAATTCCTGAAATATTTATTATCTTACTTGCTATAGGTTTGCATCACAGCAAAAAGATAACTGATTTTTACCTGGTTGCCTGCCATTTTTCTTCCCTTGTGGCCTCTGCTGTTTTATTTATTTAAATGCTTCTGCACATGTTTTATCTGCAGTGTCTTATGACTTGAATGTGTACACTTCTGGAAGTTTCTGTGCTCCTAATATTTCACAGAAGTTGACTGTGCGCCTGCAGTTATGCCATTTACACTGCCAAGAAAGAGGATATCGGCCATTTCACATACAGGCTGTCTCTCTTCAGGCACATCTGCAATTCTTTCTCAGACCTATTGTAATGAGAATGTAGTTACCTTACTTCTATGTGAAAGGGTCATGTCAAAGGACTACTACTTGAAAGTGTAACGATTAGAGACATGGTAGTTAATGTTCCAAAAAAATATTTAGTTTCTCATAATTGATACCTTTACTTTAAGTGATGGGTAGGTATGGTGTTAAGCAAAGGAATGTAGAAGGTCAGATGGTAGTGGATTTTGCGAAAAGCATGGACATGGCTGTGATGAATACGTATTTTAACAAGAGGGAGGAGCATAGGGTGACATACAAGAGTGGAGGAAGATGCACACAGGTGGATCATATCTTATGTAGAAGGGCCAGTCTGAAGGGGATTGGAGACTAAAGTGGTGTTAGGGGAAAGTGTAGTTAGGCAGCATAGGATGGTGGTTTGTAGGATGACATTAGTGATCAAGAAGAGGAGGATGAGTGTGACGGCAGCACCAAGGATCAAATGGTGGAAATTGAAAAAGGTGAGGTGGAGTTCAGGTAAAAGTTGAGGCACTGGGTGGCAGTGAAGAGTTACGAAATAGCTGGGTAACTACAGCAGAGCTAGTAAGAGAGATGGCTCGAAAGGTGCTTGGTGTGACATCTGGAAAGAGGAAGGAGGACAAGGAGACCTGGTGGTGGAATGAAGTACAGGAGAGTATACAGAGAAAGAGGATGGCGAAGTGGGATTGTCAGAGCGATGAAGAAAGTAGACTAGTATAAGGAGATGAGGTGCATGACAGAGAGAGGTGGCGAAGGCTAAGGATAAGGCGTATGAAGAGTTGTATGAAAGGTTGGACACTAAGGAGGGGGAAAAGGACCTGTACTGATTTGGCTAGACAGAATGACCAAGCTAGTAAAGATGTGCAGCAGGTAAATTTGATAAAGGATAATGAGGAAAACCTACTCTCACACGAGAAGAGTGTGTTGAGCAGATGGAAAGAGTACTTTGAGGGGCTGATGAATGAAGAGAATAAGAGGGAGAGAAGGTTGGATGATGTGCGGATAGTGAATCATGAAGTGCAGTGGATCAGCAAGGAGGAAGTCGGGATAGCTATGAAGAGGATGAAGAATGGAAAGGCTGTTGGTCCAGATGACATACCTGTGGAAGCATGGAGGTGTTTAGGTGAAATGGCAGTGGAGTTTTTAACTAGATTGTTTAATGAAATCTTGGAAAGTGAGAGGATGCCTGAGGAATGGAGAAAGTGTTTTGGTACCAATTTTTAAGAATAAGGGTGATGTGCAGAGCTGTAGTAATTACAGAGGGATTAAATTGATCACTCACAGCATGAAGTTATGGGAAAGAGTAGTGGAAGCTAGGTTAAGAAGGGAGGTGATGATTAGTGATCAGCAGTATGGTTTCATGCCAGGAAAGAGCACTACAGATGCAATGTTTGATCTGAGTGTTGATGGAGAAGTACAGAGAAGGTCAGAAGGAGTTGCATTGTGTCTTTGTGGACTTGGAGAAAGCATATGACAGGGTGCCTAGAGAGGAGTTGTGGTATTGTATGAGGAAGTCGGGAGTGTCAGAAGTATGTAAGAGTGGTACAGGATATGTACAAGGGTAGTGTGACAGCGGTGAGGTCTGCGGTGGGAGTGAAGGATGTGTTTAAGGTGGAGGTGGCATTACATCAAGGATCAGCTCTGAGCCTTTTCTTATTTGCAGTGATGGACAGGTTGACGGACTAGATCAGACAGGAGTCCCCGTGGACTGTGATGTTTGCAGATGACATTGTGATCTGTAGTGAGAGTAGGGAGCAGGTGGAGGAGACCCTGGAGAGGTGGAGATGTGCTCTAGAGAGAAGAGAAATGAAGGTTAGCAGGACTAAGATGGAATATGTGTGTGTTTATGAGAGGGAGGATAGAATGGTGAAGATGCAGGATAGAATGGTGAAGATGCAGGGAGTAGTGGTGGTGAAGGTGGATGAGTTTAAATACTTGGTCAACAGTTCAGAGTAATGGTGATTGTGGAAGAGAGGTGAAGAAGAGAGTACAGGCAGGATGGAGTGGGTGGAGAAGAGTGTTAGGAGTGATTTGCGACAGACTAGTACCAGAGTGAAAGGGAAGGTCTACAAGAGGGTAGTGAGACAAGCCATGTTATATGGGTTGGAGACAGTGTCATAGACAAAAAGGCAGGAGTCAGAGCTTGACGTGGCAGAGTTGAAGATGTTAAGATTTGCACTGGGTGTGACGAGGATGGACAGGATTAGGAATAAGTATATTAGAGGGTCAGCCCAGGTTGGAAGGTTTGGAGACAAAGCCAGAGAGGCAAGATTACGTTGGTTTGGACATGTGCTGAGAGGGATGCAGAGTATATTGGGGGAAAAAGATGCTAATGATGAAGCTGCCATGTAACAGGAAAAGAGGAAGGCCTAAGATAAGGTTTATGGATGTGGTGAGAGAGTACATGCAGGTGGTTGGTGTGACAGAGCAAGATGCAGAGGACAGGAAGAAATGGAAACAGTTGATCTGCTGTGGCGACCCCTAACTGGAGCAGCTGAAAGAAAAAGAAAGAATTGATACCTTTTACTTGAGTAGCTATATAAAGGGAACTCCATTGTTACTCATTGTTTTCTAGGGACATCGTCAGATTTGAGGAGCAGTTCTGAACAGATGCTATGAAAAATGTAAACCTCTTCATTTTATGCTTAGTACCTTTTGTGTCTTTACTTTTCGGGTTTGTGGTGCTGTTTTGAAATGGTTGGGGTTATTCTGTTTTATTTGTTACAGATTGCTTTTTGCAATAATTATGTTAATGCAGTGTAGATTTGTGGTTTACAAAAGTTGCATTTTTGTTGCATTAATGTAATTGTTTCAGAAAGGCATGCTGTTTAGATTTGAGCTGTAAATGTGTGTATCCAGTGGTGATCCTGAGCATGCCATTTTATCTCCAAATGCTATAGATTAATTCCTAAAATTAAGAAATATCAGCACTTGCTGAAAATGGAATACTGCATTTCTGGGTAAGTTATTTATAATTAAAGACAGATGCATTATATTGTAAAGTATTGTAAATACATTGAATCTTGTATTTATTAAAGTAGAAGCTGCATTCTATACATTGTAACATCAGAAGGCTATCCTAGGACAATAGTGTTTGTATATCCTCTGACTTTGTAGCTAGGAGGAAGTGAGCACATGACCAATAATGTCTGATGACCATCTGACAGAAAATGTTATTAATGTAAACAGGCATATTTCTGGATGTGTGTGGACAGTGGCACCATGCATTGATGTCATTACTCATATTACTTTCATTATTGCATGAACAAAACTATGGGCTTCTACAGCTAACTAGAATTAAGGCCCAGGACCAGGCCTTGTGCATAGTTCTGTGGAATGTGGATGGTAGAAGGCAGTGCCTAATGGTTTTGTAACTGGTATAAGAAGTCGTCATCTGTTGGACAGAGTCAGGAACTTTTGACCTGGAATGAAGAGAGAAGAGTAACTGAATTTTATTTTTGTCTTTAGAAGATGAAATACATGGAATGTTTTTGCTCATTTTTAGTTTTCTGCAGTTATTAAATGTATTTTGCCGTTTTGGATACATGAATTTTACCTGATAAAAGTCTAATTTGTTTTAAAAATTCTAACCATTGAACTCTTTCACTGTCTTACTGTAGCTGAATATGAATTCTGCTCCAACCTTCATGCACTTCCCTCCTAAAGGTAAACCCAAAAGATGGGATACATATGAACTTCAGGTCCGGGGCTTTGCAGCTGAACAGATAGCACGCTGGATTGCCGATAGGACTGATGTTAACGTAAGTGTTAAAATTGACTTCCTGGAAAATAAAATTGCAGTATGTATCCCTGTGTTCCTTAAACTATTACAAGACAGTACCATTACCAGTAAAGTTCAAGGTCATGCAGCACGTTTCTAGCCGTGACCCTCCTGCAGTAGTGTGGACGTCTAAATCGCTTTTAAATCTGTGTTTGGAGAGATGGAAGTGGCTTGTTCTGCATGGTTTTAGTAGGGGGCATTATACGCAGGGCACTGCTTTGATGAACCTTGGTTTGGTCTCAGTAGCTCATTCCTTCTTGCTTGCTGTCTGCCTTTTTTTACTGTATAAAAAGAATAGGATTATCTTAAATGAAATTGAAATATTTCTCTGTGTTTGAAAGAGAGTTAACTCCAAACTGGGTCACTGTACTTCCAGCCACATCAAAATGTAGAACTTTCCATTCTTAATGAAAATGCTGGTCTGTATGTTCATTGTGGCAGATAGCAGGGTTTCATTAGCTGTCTGATGGTTTCCATTTTATTTATGCAGATACATCATGTAAGGCTAAATCATTACTGTTGTTGACATAAAAGTCTGGACAGTAAGTTTGTCTGCTGAAGGCATTGCTCCCTTTGTGGAGAAGGAACCCTTGTATAAAGATTTTTTTGATTCCTTCACTGTACTTTGCCAGGTTGAGGACCTCATCTTCACGTTGTGTTTAGCGGTATGTATAATATTTTGTTGTCTCTTGCGTTTTGAGAGGTGTCAGAGTTTGCATCTTTGTATGTGGTGGCACTACAAACCAACAAATGGCTGAGTATGGAGCTGTGCAGGCTGCTGTGTATGTATTACTGCACCATAACTCCTGATGCCACATATTTGGCTGCTTTTCTTAACCATCTCTTTTCTGTGCTGCCTTTCTCTTACATGCCATCTTAGTTTCTTTGATACTGAAGGATCCCAACCACTATTAACTGCTGCCAGTCTGAATGGCTAGAAGATTAGTTTGGAAACTCCCCTCTGAGGTACAGTGTCCATCCCTTTGGATGAAATGGTACAGGAAGCCATCTGCATGAGCACTAATTATCTGTTCTTTACGTCGGATTATGCCAGTTTGTGGAATAATGTTGCACAGGTGGAACTTTGTCTATTGTTTGAGGTCTGGCATACTGCCATACT
Source organism: Protopterus annectens (assembly GCF_019279795.1). Taxonomy (NCBI): domain Eukaryota; kingdom Metazoa; phylum Chordata; order Ceratodontiformes; family Protopteridae; genus Protopterus; species Protopterus annectens. The sequence continues at coordinate 260,205,409 of NC_056749.1, forward strand.
TTACTTATTCTTTTAGTAAAGTTTTTGTAACTTGCACACATGGAAGACTACTGCAGTCTTTCTAGATGTGAAAACTTCGCCAAGAAGCTTGTGGAACCCTGCATGTAAGGGTTCAGCACAAAAAAACTAATTTTTGTTGCATCACAGTTCAGGAAACTTGCTCTGTAAAAGATATGGTGTTGATTCCTCTGTTTCTATTTATCTTCTAACTGCTCATTAGACTTTGTCTCAAATTCCACACTGTGTGCTTTTAAGAAGTTGAGTTTGTAAAACAGGCGGACATTGTTTTGCATGTTTGACTCTGCATGTGTCATGCAGCTGGGCTGCTGTCTCCCTTAACAGGTGCCGTTCTCCTCCCATATGTTAAGTTCTTTCCATTTGTCCATTTGTGGCCATTTATCTAGTGTTATTCCAGGTGATGGCCAATAATGCTCTTTTTGTCCTCAACAGATGAATTTTTCTCTTAAGCTGACTTACTTACCGACTGCAAGTTGCACCTCTGTAGAGAGTGTGACCATGTGTGAGAGTCAAATGATTGGATTTCGACTAACATATCTATGGCAGTTGAAGGGCCAGCTGGGAGGAGTGACTTAGGGAACATTTGACAGGCTTATTTCTCTTGGCATGTTGTGAGGAGAGTGAGGTTGTCTGCAGCAGAGGCATCCCATGAAAGAGTAAAAGGCCAGTGTGACGTGCACATATTTGACAGAACCTATTTGGAGAGCCTGTTGTACTGTTACACAGTAAAAGTGCAGAGACACAAATGAGACCTTAACATTTGATTTATTTTGCTTGTTCTGCATGCAGGTCTAGGCTGGGGCACAGGAGCATCACTTAACTTCTTGCCAGTAACTGTTAACTGACACTTTGTACTTTATTTTCATCTCTCACTACTGTAGCAGTTAGTGGGCATCAAACCTGCGTGATAGATGGAGGCTGTTGTGTGGGTGATCTGAATAATAGATCCGTAAGGTAACAGCAAGAATGGAAAAGCCAAAGGAATAGAACTCCCTTTGCAGAGGGCTGTCTGGCTGTGTTATGTTTTTCCTGTGATAGATTAATTTTTAAACCTGTATCTTTTTTCCTAGGGAATATAAGGCAGAAGGCCCAGTCTTCAAAAATGTATTTCTGTTTGGTTCTTCAAACTGATTTTGCACCTTTACTGGTGGCTTAGAGGGGGGAAAGCCCTACCTGTATCCCACGTAACCTGAATTCAAATAGGAGCTCAGGCATTAGATTTAGTAGACTTAACTTGCCCTCTTAATTGTTTAGATTGGTGAGTGTGTTTTATCATGCTGGGCATAGCACTTCCTAGTTTTAGCTATGAAGTTAATTTTTTTTTTTTTTTTTTTTTTTTTTTTTTTTTTTTTTGTACATTCTGGTTTGCTTGGCTTCCACCAAGGAAGTTTGTTTTTTTGAGTTGGTTCTAAACATAGTTCTTGTTTGGTACAGTTGTATCTGTGCAATCTGTGCATTTATTTATTTTATTGATTTATTTATTTTTGGTGTGAGGCTTTATTTAATGCCTTTATTAAATTAACACGTAAAACCTGAGCAAATGTACAGTTATATAAAAGAAAGCAAACTATGCTAACACTTTTTCAGTTACCAGCATTATACATCACATATATTTTTTATACAATTGTCATCAATCCAACATTTACATAAATTGCTCAATTCCTGCCTTCCTTTAAACAGCACTCTTACTCCAAAACATTATTTTGCATGTATTGTTCCCACAATTTCCTTTTTTTTTCTATGTAATTTGCTCCTACCCTTTTCTAAAGATCTCACTTCCAGTTATTTTGCCTCTGTTACATTATTCACTGCTTCAAATACAGTTGGTTTAGAATTTGATTTCCATGTTCTAGTAATTGCTTTTTTTGGCAGTCACCAGAATTAAACTTAAGACTGTACTATGTCTAGGCAATTCAGATCCTGTATCCCAACTTAAAAAAATAATTTCCATAGTTGACGCCCATTTCTTTCACCCAGTATTTCTGATAGAGTATTATAGGAAATGTTTAAAGTCTGCCAACTCATTATACTCCCAAAACATATGTTCCCAGTTACCTCTTTCTTCACCATCACAACTCCAACATTTGCCATCTACCTGAGAGAAAAAAGTCTTTGGAATCTGCTTTGGGTATAAAAATGCCTGTGCAAACATTTGTATTCAGAAATGCTAAATGTTCTAGACTTTGCATATTTGGGCGTCAAACATTTATGATCGTGTTGTTTTCTTGTGAGTTGCTTATCCAGTCTCCTTTACAGTCTTTCTGACCTCCTCTGATTCCTATAGTTGCTTTGCAATATTTTACAAGCCCTACTAATTATCCTCTTGGCAGCTTTTGTTCTAGATTCAACTAGAAACTCTATCAGAGTAGAAGTCTTTCATTTTAGGATTCCCCTAGCCCTTTCTCCATACTTTGATATCAATCCCTGCTAGGGAAGGCAGTCACTGGCCTGCACTCCAAATATCTTCTTTATCTCCTCCTCTTCTCATTCCATTACCTTTCCTCATTTGTTCCCAATACCTTGGTTTCTTTGCCATCTTTGCAAACTCAATTTAAGAAACACCCAAGACTGACTGTATAGCAAATGCATCAGCTCCTCTATCAGCCCTGGCTAATCTCCTCTTGTATATCTTCTTATCTAACTTGTGAATCTGTACTTTCATTTCTTATATATTCCCTTCCTCTAACTCCTTTCTCTGTTAATACAAAGTTAATCTTTTCTCCTAAGTAACAGCTATGTAATAGAAAAAAAATCTTGCCTCCATCAATAAACTTTTTATGATGTCTATTTCTCATTGTATCTTGGATTATTCTCATAATTGTTATTGCTCTATCTAAGATGCCAATTGTACAGATGTTCTTCGTGTTTCACTGTTGCAGTCATTACATTTGGGTTATCCTGCTGGCAGGTTACCCTCATTCGGCCTGAATTCCACAGTCTTTGGTCCTGCGTCAGTTGCTGTTGCCTCTTCCCTGACGTCAGGTCGTCGGGGGTATAAAAGATGCAGCCCACTCCATTTTATTCAGTCTTTCTTGCAACGCAGTGCCTGAAGCAGAAGCAGTTCACAAGTGCCGGTCAGCCGACTCCTGAGATTTTCATGTTCGAGTTTCAGATCCAAAGTCTTCATTAAAAGCTAAGTACCCCGTTGGGGAAACCTTTTTTCTTGCTCCAGACCGAGGTCAGAAAAAGTTAATAATTGTATTTCTTGTGGGAAGCAAATACCTCATAAGGACTTTCATTCTTACTGTATTCCTTGCCTAGGCCCTGACCACGACGTTGCTAGTTGTCGGTTTTGTGCTAGATTTAACCAACACGCTAAGCGTCGGTACGATTTTGCATTAAGCTATTTTGAGGGAAGATTTAATTATACAATGTCGTCGGAAAGCCATCCAACTACCGGAGTTCACAAAAAAACGCAAAGAAAAAAAAGGCAACCGAGGTCCAAAACTGACTAAGCTTCTCCTAAGCAATTCGCCGGTTCTCAGTGAGGTGCTTTCGCAGCCCCTGACTCCCGCTACTTTAGAGTCTCAGGCCCCTACCGACTCCTACGTGGAGTCGGCCAGGCCGTTGGAAACTCAAGGTATTTGAGCCTCTGGGATTATTCCCTCAGATGGGTCTGGAGCCGCTGAGCAGGCATCGGCTTCTGAGGTTGTATTCAGACCTAAGCAATTGTATATTAAACAGACTTCAAAGACCAAGACTAAAACACCTTTAAAGGCAAAGAAACAAGTTCGCCAGCCACAAGGACAGGCCTCCATGCCCAAAAAACAGATGCTCAAAATGGCCGAAGACTTAATTACTTTGATCAGCGGTTCCCATCCTCCTCTGATAAGAGGCCTAGGCAAGAGACAGACTATGAATCTTCAGATCAGGTTTCCATTTCTTCTGATTTCTCTTCTGATCAGGAATATTCTCTTCCCCCCCATGAGGATTCTGATGCTGAAGATTCAATTCCTTCAGCTTCTCCTCCTGAGGACTACTCTTTTGGGGAAACCTTGCATACCATGAGGGAGCACTTCCACTGCAAGAGCCAAGAATTTTCAGAATCTAAGAAAAGGCTGAGAGACTTCCTTTTACTTCCTCAACACAGGCCTCTAGCTATTCCACCTGTGTTGGACATTGTAGATGTGTTCTCGGAGTCTAGTCTGACCCCTGACTCTTTACCTCCAGCTCCTGTTAAGCCGGGCAGATACTACAGGGTCCCTGACTTTCACAAATTCCTTTTTAAAAACCCTACTGCAGACCCAGAAACCATTTCTCAGGGTCCAAAAGGGGTCAAGGCTTCCACTGCAAAAAAAAACCTACCCCCTCTGACAGGGATTCTAGGACACTGGATAGATGGGGAAAAAAGATTTACACATCTGCTACTTTGGCTATAAGGGCCTTAAATTGCCAGTTTCATATGCTCAAATATCAGCAATTTATCATGACACTGCTTAAACAGAAAATGATGGCAAATTCTGAATGTGCAGAAAACAAAGAAATGCAGGATTTATTGCATGCAGCTGAACAAGTTGGATAGCATACTTTGCAATGTGGGTTTGATTCTCTGGAGGCCTCCTGCAGGGCCGCTGTTACGGGTTCTGTCATTAGGAGGCATGCTTGGTTAAAGGAACAAAATCTGCCTGACCATGTTAAAGCAAAATTATTAGCTTCTCCTTTACAACATGATACCTTGTTTGGTGTTAAGGCAGAAGAGGTGTTAAAGAAAATGGAGGACAAAGCTAAATCTATGCAAACGGTCAAGGATTTCTTACAGGTACAGCCACCTAGATTTAGCAGACACTGGCCTACAAAGAATTGGTCCTTTCCAGTCTCAGACAGACCTCCGGGGCAAGAAAAACTGAATAAAATGGCATCTGCTGCATCTTTTATACCCTTGACGACCTGACGTCAGGGAAGAGGCAACAGCAACCGACGCAGGACCTAAGACTTTGGAATTTAGGCTGACTGAGGGCAACCTGCCAGCAGGATAACCCAAATGTAATGACTGCAACAGTGAATACACTCTAACATCTACATTAATGGTAAGTGTACACAACTGTACTTTTTTTTTTTTCTTTTCATATCAATGTATTTATACTTTTTATATTAATACCTATGTAAATTGTATTTCAGGAGCTTTTCTCCCCGGGCCTCTGCTGAAAATGGGCTCGCACCCAGTCGGGCTATCCTGGTCAACAAATGTAAAATAAATTAATAAAATACATCTTCCTGCAGTAAATTCCAGTCCCCTGTTGCAAGTTTTCTGTACTCCTAATTGCGGTCTTCTTGTTGGCAGAATCTCCTTTATCAATTCCTCTGTTGTCTTAGTTCTTGGAAAGCAGTCTGCTTCTGTATGAATATAATATTCTGTATGATTGTTGTTATTCTCCTTAAGGATCTGTGTCCAAAAATCCCATTTTTATTTCTTGAATTACCCCCCGCTTCATCATCATCCCTTTCCATTTTCAGTTGAAGCTTTCTGCTTGTGTTCTGTATTGTATACAAGAGCCTTAACTGTGTGGTTCTAAAATATCCCTTCAAATCAAGCAATCCTAAACCTCCTTGTTATGTTGGGAAGATCGGCTTATTGCACTTTACTCTTCCCCATCCCATATAAAATCCTTCAACTCTTTTTATTAATTGCTATCCACAACTTCTCTTCTGGTTGATAAAAATATGCCTGGCCTGTGTATAAAGCTAAAGGGACTAAAAACATTTTTCTGCTTGTATGTTGCTATCCATATTTGTAGGCAAAAGCTTCCTGTTTCTCAGTTTTTGTATTTTCTCTAGCCCCTTCCCACATTCCCTCAGCTGTTGTAACCAAATACTTTTTAATCCTAAATACTTCATTTTATCTTGTTCCCATAAATTTGGGTAATCCTGGACCAATTAATGTGTGGGTGCATAGTTTATAGCTGCATCATTTGTTTTACCTTCATTAATTTTATATCCCCAAAAAACGGGATCTGTCTCAGAATATTCAAGAATACTTTGATGTATTTTTCTAGTTCCACCCATCCACAACCCCCCCCTTTTTTTCTTTTCATTTTTGCACATGGAGTCATGGTGTCCTTTCATTGAGTCATCTAGAGCCAAGGTTTTCTTCGCCGGGTGGCTAGCTCTGCCAGATGTATCTGATGGAACCAGAAAAAGACAAAATAATATCTGCATATAAAGTCAACCCTTGAACACCATACCAATTATATCCTTTAATTTCTCACTCCATTATTTTCTTTGACAATGTTCTAAATATTATTCAAATAATAAATGGGAAAGAGGACATCCCTGCCTGGTTCCTTTATTCCCACATATCAGAGAAGAACCCTCCTACTTTGATTATCTCAGGTCACCAATATATCCTTCTAATTGGTTTCATAGTATAGACAGAGAGAAAGGGATAGGGGACTCCTAAATAAAAGACCTGCACTAGTTGAGTTTTTAGTTGAATGTAGAATAGAGAGTGCTGTTAATGTAGGACATGTAAAATATTGCATGATAACTACAGGAATCGCTCGGAAGAGGTCTGGAAATATTGGGAGGTGAGATTAGATGAGAAACCATGAGAGAACATATGTATGACTCCGAAATATTCAACAAAATCTTGGACCTACAGGATTTTTATCTGGAATTGTTTGCATATTTTATTTTATTTATTTACAGTTGGTTAACCAGGATAGTCCATTGGGCCAATAAGAACCCGTTTTCAATGGAGTCCTGGGGAGAAAAGCTCCAATACAAAGGTTACAAAAAGATTACAGTAGTTTACAATTTAAATCATTTGTAGGTTCAAAGACAAAACAAAGATTAAGCACTTACAATAAAAATTTAGGTTACATTTTGTAGAAGAGAAAGATTAAGCAGGTACAATAAAATTTTTAGGTTACATTTTGTAGAAAACAAAGCATTGCTTTAGTAAATATACAGTTTCTTGAAATGGAATAGTAGGATTTGAGAATTATAAGAGGTTATTTACAATTGGCTTAGTATTTGGTGTCTGGAATATATGAGATAGCTGCCTGCAGGAAGTGGAGAATAGGCTGAGGGGTGGGAGCAGGACCATTCCACGTGGATGTTAGATGTGAGTGGAGTGATTTTTTAATTTATTTTTTATTTATTTGTTTATTTATTTATTTATTTATTTTTTTAAAGGAAGGGAGGTTGGTGATGGTACGGATGGAGGGAGGGAGTTCCATAGGTGTGCCAGGGCAAAGGACATGAGGATGTTCTTCGTGTTGCACTGTTGCAGTCATTACATTTGGGTAATCTGCTGACAGGTTGCCCTCATTTGGCCTGATTAACAAAGTCTTGGGTCCTGCGTCGGTTGCTGTCCCTTCTTCCATGACGTCTGATATAAAACATGCAGCCAACGCCATTACATCAGTCTTTCTTGCCACGCGGTGCCCGCAAGTGCTGGTCAGCCGACTCCTGAAATTTTCGTTTTAGAGTTTCAGATCTGAAGTCTTCAACTAAAAAGCTAAGTACCCTGTTGGGGAAACTTTTTCTTGCTCCTTACTGATGTCAGTAAAAGTTAATAATTGCATTACTTATGGGAAGGAAATACCTCATAAGGATTTTCATTTGTACTGTTTTCCTTGCCTACGCCCTGACCACAACATACCTTGTTGTCGGTTTTGTGCTTTATTTAATCAACGCACTATATTTTTGCTTCTTAATATTTTGGCTCAAGCTTTAATTATCCAGAAATGTCATTGGTTAGCAATCAGACTACCAGAATACTTAAACGTAAAGAAAAAGACAGTGACAGGCTGTTGAGGTCCAAAACTGCCGACGACGCTTTGCCCAGGCCAGTCGCCACTTCGCCGGTACTCAGTGAGGTGCATTCGCAGCCTCTGATAACCCACTACTTCTGATTCGCAGGCCTCTACTGAGACCCATTTTGAGTCTGGTATGCCGCGAGATGCTTCAGTTATGGAACCCGCAGATGTGTCTGCCTTGGATGGGTCCGGAGCTGCTGTGCAGGCACCAGCTTCTGAGGGTGTTTACAGGCCTACAGATTTGTATATTAGACCAACGCCATCTTCAAAACTAAGGCCAAAATCTCGACCTATGCCTAAAAAAAATGATGCCTGGCCCACTTGTGCAGACCCCTATGCCTAAAAATCAAATGATCAAAATGGCTGAAGATTTAATTACTCTGATCAGGGGTAGCTAACCCCCCCCCCCCCCCCTTCTAAGAGGCCTAGGCAAGACATTGATTATAAATCTTCTGAACAGGATTCTATTTCTTCTGACTCCTCTAATGAACAGGAATAGTCTCTACCTACTTATGAGGACTCTGATGCAGAAGATTCCATTCCTTCTACTCCTCCCCCTGAGGATTTTTCATTTGGGAAAACTTTGCATACCTTAAGGGAACATTTCCACTGGGAAAGTCAGGATTTCTCTGAATCTAAAGAGAGACTTGGGGATTTTCTTCCTCTTCCTCTTCCTCCGCATAGGCCTTTGGCTATACCTCCTGTTTTACACATTATTTGTTTTTTCAGAATCTAGTATGGCTCCTGATTCTCTGCCTCTGGCTCCTTGTAAGCCAGACTGATACTACAGGGTTCCTGACTCCCACAAATTCCTTTTCAAAAATCATGTTGCAGATCCTGAAACCATTTCTCAGGGTCCCAAGGGCATTAAGGCTTCTACTGCTAAAAATCCTACCCCTTCTGATAGAGATTCCAGGGCAGATGGGGTAAGAAGGTTTACACTTCTGCAACCTTGGCAGTCAGGGCTTTAAACTGTCAATTGCATATGCTAAAATATCAACAGCATATCATGGGATTGCTTAAACAGAAAATTGTTAATTTCTGACTTTGTGGAAAACAAAGATTTACAGGATTTATTGCATTCAGCTGAACAAGTTGGAAAAACAAACACTGCAATGTTGTTTTGATTCTTTGGTGCCCTCTTGCAGGGCTGTTGTAACTGGGTCTGTGCTAAGAAGGCATGCTTGGCTCAGAGCAATATCTAATGTTAAAGCAAAATTGTTGGATGCTCTTTTAAAACAGGACTGTCTCTTTGGTAATAAGGTTGAAGAAGTTTTAAAAAAGAAGGAAGATAAAGCTAAATCTATGCAAACTGTGAAAGATTTCTTACAAGTGCAACCTCCAAGATTTAGTTGGCACTGGCCTACTAAGAACTGCTCCTTTCCAGTTCGAGAGCTACTCAAGTCAAAAGCAGACATTCCAAAGGCTCCAGGTTTCAGTCACAAGGGACTTTCAGAACAAAACAATGGGGTGCCTCCTCTTCAAAAACTGGAAACATCAAGACACCTCACTATGGTAAGCTGTCTCAATGACTTCCCTTTACACTTACCAAGCACTTACCTTTTAGCCGCCCCTTTGAAGGAGGGGGACTGGCTCTTCATGCAGGAAACTGGCAACTTATAACCCAGGACATATGGGTTTTAAATATAGTATCCCAGGGATACAGATTCCATTTCCACACGTTGCCAATTCCAAACAGATGGCCAGACCTGCCCCCAAATGAGTGGGCAGAGGCCCAGAAACAAGTACTTTCCCTCATGAGCATGGGGGCTATTCAACCAGTACCAGAAGAGGAAAAGGGACAAGGTTTCTATTAAAGACTTTTCCTGGTACCCAGAAAAGACAAATCATGGCGTCCAATTCTGGACTCGTCTACTCTAAACACCTTTCTGGACATTCCAAAATTCAAGATGCTGAGACTTCACCAGTTACTTCCTATGCTAGGCAAAGATGCCTGGTTGGCAACTCTAGATTTAAGAGGCTTACCTGCATATCCCAATCAGGTTATCTTGCAGAAGATATCACCACTTCAAAGCAGCCTACTTGCATTACCAGTTCTCTGCACTGCCCTTTGGCTTATCTACTGCGCCAAGGGTCTTTACAAAGTGCCTGGCTCCAGTAATTGCATTTTGCAGCAAAGAAATATTCAAATTTATCCATACCTGGACGATTGTCTTATTCGGGCAGAAAACAAGGGCACTCTTCTAAACCATCTGGCATTTGTAAAAAGGGTTCTGACTTGTCTAGGGTACACTATAAATGAAAAGAAATCACAACTGATGGCTTCCCTTACACCAGAGAAACAAATTCATTTGGTGACTTCCTTCAGACAGGTGGCCACAAAACCCTTGCTTCCTGCAAGACAAATACTGCAAGCCTTTGGGTTCATGGCCTCCTGCATTTTTTTTATTCCATATGCAAGACTGCATATGAGGAAACTTCAGTGATACTTAAAAATTCTATGGAGTCAGCATAGTCACAGCCTGGAAACAATGATTCTTATCATACCTTGCCTGCAACTAGAGTTCATATGGTGGGCAGAGGCCGGCCACCAAAACAAAGGACTGCCATTCACACCACCCCCTGCCGCCCAGACCCTAACTACAGACTCATCAGATTATGCTTGGGAGGCACATCTGGCAGGGAAGTGCATTCAGGGCAAATGGAGCCCAAATCAAATGCATCTTCATATCAGTCAAAAAGAAATGCTAGCTGTACAGAATGCAAGGACAGCCATCAAGGACTACCTTCATCCAGAACAATTAATGATAAAGACAGACAACACCACGGTTATGTGGTACATAAACAAGCAGAGGGGTACACACTCCTACCCCCTTTGCAGCCTAGCCATGGCATTGTGAAACACGGCCTTGACCTATCAGGTACAACTACAAGCTTAATTCCTGCCAGGAAAGCTGAATACTCTGGCAGATGAACTAAGCAAGAATCTCATGGACCCATACAAATGGAAACTGGACCCACGGAGTTTCAACATGTTGACACGCAAATTGGGGGGCCCAGACCTAGTTCTGGGGTGACATAAAAAGATCCATCAGTTGGGCAAATTTTGCACAAGAACTCCTCACAAAAAAGCCTCGAAAGTGGATGCTCTATCCTTCAGCTGGAAAAACCTATCAGCCTATGCCTTTCCCACTCTGCCTCTGCTCTCCAAAGTTCTACTATAAGTCACAGGGCAAACCAAAAATGATTTTGATTGCACCAGACTGGCCTCACCAACACTGGTACCCACTCCTGCGCAATGCGTCACACCTTCCACCGTGGCACCTGCCTCGGACACCTTACTTACTGTCTCAGCAGAACAACCAAATTCTGCACACTCCACTCCAAATGTTGAATCTTGCAGCGTGGCTAATCACCTAAATTCACCCTTGGCATCCCTCAGCAAAGCTGTTATGGATGTCATTTTGGAGGCGAGACAGCCTAGTACTAGAAAATCATATGCTGACAAATGGAAAAGATTCTGTGCCTGGAATCAATCTCAAGGGATAAGCACAGCAGTGCCCAACCTTCCTCAGATTTTACAATACTTAACTGAGCTGCTTCACAAGGGCCTTTCCTTTTCTTCCCTAAAAATCCATGCCTCAGCCATTTCAGCTCATTACAACACAGAACCTCCCCTCTTCTCTCATCCTGTGCTAAAGCACCATCTCAGAGGGGCCAAAAACTTAAGACCACCCAGGAGAGCTCCAACCCCTGCCTGGGACCTCAATTTTGTATTGGAAAAGCTCACTCTCCCTTTTGAGCCAGCTGCTACTGCAGACTTGAAATTTCTTTCCTGGAAAACAGCTTTCCTTTTAGCAGTCATTTCAGCGAAAAGGATTTCCGAATTACAGGCTCTTATGGCAGTGGAGCCTTTCATCATTTTTCATATGGACAGGGTATCTCTCAGGACCAATCCATCCTTCATGCCTAAGGCGGTATCCAGTGTGGCTCTTAATCAGACCATTTATTTGCCACCTTTCTGTCCCAATCCACTGAACAAGGGGGACCGGATTCTGCATTCATTGGATGTACATAGACAACTTTAGATTTTACTTAAACAGGACAAAATCTCAGTCTGAACAACTGCTGGTGTCATTTGCTGCAGGGGCAGAGGGAAAGGCTATTTCAATGCAAACCATTTCCAAATGGATAAGCCATTGTATTTGTTTCTGCTATATGTACCATGAAAAAACTATCCCCCAGGGGATCAGATCCCATTCCACCAGGGCTGTATCTACTTCTACAGCCTTTCTCAGAGGGGTTCCAACCAGGGACATTCTAGAAGCTGCTACTTGGAGCTCAGTTTATACATTCAGCAAACATTACCATTACCACTTTTCTCTAAATCCACAGCTGGCTTTGCCACTGCCGACCTGCAGGGCCTTATAGCTGGTCCTAATGCTGTATAATTCCCTCCACCCAACCATAGCTTTGGGAATCTACCCAAATGTAATGACTGCAATAGTGAAACACAAAGAACATAGTACAGTTGTGTACACTTACCATAAATGTAGATGTTTGAGTGTATTCACTGTTGCAGTCCTGGTTACCCTCCCTCCAGCCCCCTATTTTTGTCTGGCTATACCTCCACTTTCTTTCACTATGCTTAAAGGCCCTTTTGGTCTATTTTGCTTTTGGGATTGGAGGTATATTATTTGTGTTTTTAATTTTATTTGTTCCACATTTGGGGGCACCTGACATCTGGGCCAAGAAAAACTGATGTGATGGCGTCTGCTGCATGTTTTATACCCCTGACGACCTGACGTCATGGAAGAAGGGACAGCAACCGACGCAGGACCCAAGACTTTGTTAATCAGGCTGACTGAGGGCAGGAGCGGCCTTAGGTCAACTGGTGCCCTAGGCAAAAGGGCTCCACAGCGCCCCCCACCACACCACCCAGTGCCCACATCCTGGTCTACCTACATTAAATAAATACTGAAAAAGCGCCCCTGCTAGAGCAGCGCCCTAGGCGGCCGCCTAGTTGGCCTATGCCTAAGGCCGGCCATGACTGAGGGCAACCTGCCAGCAGATTACCCAAATGTAATGACTGCAACAGTGTTATACACTCTTAACATCTACATTTATGGTAAGTGTACACAACTGTACTTTTTGTCCTGGGGAGCGAAGGGGTTTGTATAGTTCTATTAGGTTTTGGTTGCTAGATCTTAAGAGTCTTTGTGGCTGGTGCATTTTAAAGGTAGAGCAGAGGGAGGGATGAAAAATGAGTTTGTGTGCATAAGTAAGTGGAGTATAGGAGAGATAATTGGGATGCTCTAGCCAGTTTAGTTTGTGGAGAGATGCACGGTGATGGGTTGATTTGTGGCTAGTGGCAACTTTGGCAATTTTATTATAACAAGAGGACAGTTTTGTTTTGAGAGATGATTGCAGGTTTGTTAGGAGAGGGGCACCATAAAGGAGGGAAGGGATGAGAAATGTAGAGAGAGTGAGTTTAGTAGATGTAGTGAGGTATCGTGTCGGTAGAGCATGCTAAGCTTTTGGTGTTTTTTTTTTTTTGTTTGTTTTTTTTGTTTTTTTTGTTTTTTTGCAGATTGGTATTGAATTTAAGCTGGTCATCTATCTGGACTCCTAGTAGTTTGGTTTCCGATACCAGTTCAAGAGTTGTATTATTCTGGCTGGTGATGGAGAATAGTTTTCTATCCATGGTGTTGGTTTTAGAGGGGGTAAATACCATGTTTGATTTTGGATGCATTGAGTGCTAGATGATTGTCTGTCTTTCATCCACTGTCCTGTGGTAGAGAAGGTGTCTTGAGTTAGCTTTAAGAGACTGGGGATGGATGTGGCTGCACAGATTGTTGAATCCTCTGCATATTGAATAAGGTTAGCATAAGGGACTGAGCTGAATAAATCATTTATGAATATATTGTAAAGGAGAGGACCCAAAATGGAAACCTGGGGGACACCAGTGGGGGTGTTGAGGAAAGAGGAGATGGCTTTTTTTCCACTTGACGGTTTGTTGCCTGTTGGAGAGAGCTGGTGAACCAATTGAGAGAGGAGGGGGATAGGTTTAGGTTAGATAGTTTAGTCAGGAGAAGGTTGTGAGAGATAGTATCGAAGACCATATAGTTACTGTTATACCCCAAGCAGATTCCAAAAATTTTTTTCTCTAGTAGATGGCAGGTAGATGGGGAAGAAAGAGGTAAATGGAAACATATGTTTTAGGAGTATAATGACTTGGCAGACACTAAAGCTTCTCTGCAGAATACTCTTCTCAGGAATGTTGGGGCAGCAAATGCAATGCAGCGATGAAAGAGTAATTTAAATAGCTGAGCTTATTTCCATTGCAGCAGAATGAAATTCCATACCAATTTTAACATCTTTTTATTTTTATTCTGAGGTACTGAAGGTAAAGTTTAAGGCATTAATGGTCAGTGTGCTGCACAGCCTGCAGCATAGTCTGTCAGCAGTTTTTTATCCACATTTCTCCCCACAGGGGCTACAGATTTTAAGTCAAAACTCCGGGTTGCTAGTCAGTTTACAAACAACCCCCACAGCAGGGGAAGGAGGATACATGGTAGCATCCAGATAAAAATGGGATGAAACAAAAACTTGTTCACAGGGAAGTGCAAATAATTCTTCTCACCATCCTTGGGTTCTGGATCCAGTCCTGGATCTAATCTCGCACCAGTCAGGACAGCTTTGCCTGGATCTGAAATCCCTCCAACTAAGTGCTTAGTTTCTCTACTTCCACTGATTGTCAAGAATCCCAAGTGGTTTGCCAGAGTGCTTCATATCCTTTCCTCATCTCAAAAGTCTTCGACTTTGATCAAGAACATTTTAACAGCAAATGGAGGAGATGTAGTATTTGGGCCATTTCTAAAGGTCTGGACCCTTTTTCTGCACCCTTGGATGCAATCATGAACTTCTTGGCTTGCCTATTTTACTCAAGAGCAAAGCTACTGTAATACCAATGTTCATTTCATGTCCCTCTCTAATTTTCATGCAAGTCATAATCATTCCCGGATAGCTAGAAAGGAACTATATTTTGCACTCATTAGGCCAGTCATTGAATATAATACCCTTTTTGGTATGCAGGTGTCCAAACTCTTGTCATATCTGGAATGATAACAGCACTTTCTCACTAAAAAAATGGCCTACATCATAAAAAAAACTATGCAGACCATCTCATCTTCTCCCTTTTCTCAGCATTATACAGGCTAGTGAGAGGTATTCTGCACATGTATAGAGCTTCAGCAGACCCTTTTCTGTTAGACCTGTTACACATATGCAAGTCCAGTGGTGTCATAAACACCCCGCCCAAGAGATCTGCCTGTTATGTAAAATAAATAGAACACCATCTTCTACACCACATAAAACAAAGTACTTCTCTTGGTCTGTTTTAAACGTAATTTGGATAAATGAATGGGAACTACATATTCACCCCTGACACCTCTGTCCCTTATGGATAGGGAAAATGTAAAGATCCCACAAATATCCTTAATCAAACCATCTCTGGGTTATTCATATGTAAAACATAAGGGCTAGAAACTACCATGAGAATGTAAGGCTAGGCTTATTAAGATCCTCTAAAATCGCTAACCTAGTAAATATCCAAGAGTCTATTTTTATACACCAAGCAGACTTTTTTTTTTTTTCTTCTGGTCAATAGAAATCTTGTAGGTGTAATGGGGGGATAATTGGAGACCTGTTTTTTTGGGAATGTCATGAGTTGCCACATTTAAAATAAATAAATAAAAAAATCCCTACAGATTACTTTGTGGGAAATGTTGGAGAACACCACGACTGGAGCAGGTTTCACAGCAAGTACAACATTTTAATGTAAAAGTAAATGTTTTCACGCCCCAAAGGATGCTTCTTCAGACTTCAAGACATTCAAAAGAAAGTCCCAACATATTTATAGTACTAAAACCCAATTAAATCACTATCAGCTTAAAACAACCACTAAATTAAACAATGAAACTATGTAAAAACTTCTTAGTGATAGATAAATGTCTATACTAATACATATGCAGACTATTCTGTACAATATATATGAAAGAAGAAATACATATGTTAAAAAGAATACTTGTATTAAATACATATATTGAAAAATATATTAAAAAATACATGTTAAAAATATTGCACATGTTCTAAAGCATTAACCTAAAAATTAGATGTATATTAATAGAATCCATATATGCTTTAAAAATATATAATGTTTCAAAAGGTCTACCGACTAAAAATGGTCTGAATGCTACCTTGTCATTGAGGCCAAAGCCCCTGTCAGCCTGATCCTAATGATCCATTTAATTTCCTTCTGCTCTGTATGATTCTTAAAGTCTCTTAACCTATAGGTATGAGGAGTAAACTCTATAACTAAAAATAAAAATTTGTGTAAAGTGCCATGCTCCAAAACATGTCTTGCTAGGGCATTCCCTTCATCTTCTCTGTTGACAGCATAAAAGTGTTGTCTAACCCTGTCTGAGTCCTATTAGTCATCCCTATATAAAAATATGGGCATTTGGTACAATAAGCAAGATACATAAGGTCCCTACTCATACAGTCAGCATAGTGTTTAAAAGTATATGTATGTCTGGTAGTAGGATGTGTAAACTTGTCCTGACTACTCATGTATTGACAAATGGTTACATTCTCTACAAGGAAAAGTTCCTTGTCTCTGAGAGACAACAGGGCTACTATTAGATGTAACACCACATTCTTTTCAATTACTTATTTCGATACGTAAAGCTTGGTTGTAACCCCACTGTTACTTGTCTTCTCATCAGATACCAAAATTGCCCAGTTCTTATTCACAATATCACTTATAACCTTGTTAGTGTAAGGTATCACCATCCTACATTCAGTCAATGCTCCTAGGATTATTAGTGTTGTATCTAGTATTATTGACACTATCATATTTTCTATAGTATGGTCTACCTTTCATACGTCTGTCTACTAAATCTAATGTCTCTAATCTGTTATACTCGTGGCATATATCCTCTGTCTTTCAGCTCATCTTTTAATTCTAAAAGGGCTCCTTCACAACTAGACTGTAAACTAGTCCGCCTAGAGACTTGCAGGCCCTGACTGTGTAGGACATTCTTATAAACATGCTGGGGATGCATACTTTGCCTATATAGCAAATTATTCCTTCTTATAAATCTCGGTACAGATGATGCCATCATTCTTTATCAAGGATACATCTAAAAATTCAATCTTCTCAAAAGACCATTTGGCAGTAAATTGCAAAAAAATAGAGGTAGAATTAGTATATTCAATGAAGTGTGTCTAACTATCTAATCTGCCTTTCCATAAAATAAAAATATCATCAACAAAGCATTTATAGTAAGGTATACATTCAAAGAATCTTGTGTTCGTTTTACTGTATTGTCTCTCCCACTGTGCCATTACCAAATTTGCATATGAATTGGCACATTGTGTGTGTGTGTGTGTGTGTGTAGGAAGTTACCAGGCTATTGGTCCTGAGGCCCTTGTAAGCCTAGCCAAGAGTTTAGCTCATGTTTAGACAAGTCAGCACCCAAAGCCCCAGTCCAGTAGGGACACTGGTGCAATCCCAGGGATGTGTTTTCTGTTTCCCATCCAGTTATCCAGGTTTTGCTTGAAAAGGGACAGTGAGGTACTCTGCTTGACGTGGAGAAGTCGATTCCATAGATGGAGTCTCTGGGACACACAAATCTGTCCCGCCAGCAAGTCCTGTTGATGTCACAGACCAGGTTGAGGTCACGCATGCGGGTTACTCGACTGGAGCGTGACTTGCGGATATGCAGTAGTCCCATCAAGGCAAGGTCTGAGATTGCTTTGTATGTCAGACAGAGGTCACCTCTGAGGAGTCTGTATGAAACTGAGTAGAGGGACAGAGGAGTCTGTATGAAACTGAGTAGAGGGACAGAGGAGTCTGTATGAAACTGAGTAGAGGGACAGGGCTTTTAGCCTATCTGTGCATGGTAGATGTTTGAGGCCCTGGATTCTTCTGGTGAGGAACCTCTGTGGTCTCTCTTGCTGCTGCATGTGGTTTGAGAGGTACATGCCAAAGGGGGCATTGTACTCAATAATTGGCCTTATTGGGGAAGACAAGGATGTTATGATCTCCTTCTCCCTGGATGAGATACCCTTACTTATGAGGTGCGCCATATAGAAAGCTTTCCATACAATAGAAGCAACATGGTGGTCAAAAGTCAGGTTGCTGTCAACCTAGGTGGCCAAATCCCTCATGACTGATTATGTGCTTAGGATGTTATTAAAGTGATATGTCGGGGGATCACTCTCCCCAAAGGGGATGATGATGCATTTATTGGCATTCAGCTGGAGGCCATGATGTCCTTCATGGATGCATCTGCAGTCATAACAACTGGGTTGTCCTGTCGTCAGGCAGCCCTTCGGTCGGCCGGATTCCAAAGTCTGGGTCCGGCCGCTGATGTCGCACTCCACCCGACGTCATCTCTGCTGGTCTTCGGTATAAAGGCATCAGCCGACGCCATTTTCCTCAGTCTTTCTTGCGCGTGGCCAAGCAGAAGCTGTTCGCAAGTGCCGGTCGGTCAGATCCAGAGATTACTACTACCGAATACTACTCAAGACTTCTAAAAAGCTAAGTACCCCGTTGGGGACTCTTTCTTGCCTCAGCCGATGTCAGAAAAAGTCAATAACTGTTTAACTTGTGGGAAACAAATACCTCAAAGATTTCCACTCTTACTGTTTGCCTTGCTTAGGCCCAGACCACGACGTAGCAGCCTGTTCGGCCTGCGCTTCCTTCAACCGACGAACGTTAAGGCATCGGTTGGAGTTTGCTGAACAGTTTTTCGGCTCAGACTTTGCGTACATTATGCCGTCGGATCCTCCGACTACCCAAATTATTAAAAAACGCAAGGAAAAAGACCGACACTCGCGGTCCGCGGTTTCGGCCGAAACCACGGTGAAGCAAGCCGCAAGTGTCTCGGTTTCGGCTGAAACCGAGAAAACTGGTCAATCTCCAGCCGAATCCATGGCTACTTCTGAGGCTCCTGCTACCTTACCTGAATCGGCCTCAGAAATTTTGCCTACAACCGTGGTCTCTACTGATTTATCAGACACCATCCCTTTGGATGTCTCTACCCCAGCACGTGGTGCTGCTAGACCCCCTGCAGCCATGTCTATCAAGGCCTTTGCCAGGGCCAAAGCAGCCAATTCTGCTAAGTCAGTGCCTGTTAAACCTCCCTCACACAGGCCCACTTCTAGTTCACAAATGCTTACTCTGGCAGAAGATTTAATATCCTTAATTAGGGGATCCCAATCTCACCCAGACAGGGCCTCTCAGCCCCATGAAAGGAGACCTAGGACAGAACACCCCCAGCCAGTGTCCACTGAGGCTTCTCAGGATGACTCCGACATTTCAGAACAGCCAGAGGACCCTTTTTCTACATATGAAGACTCCGATGCTGAAGAATCCATTCCAGCTGCCTCTCCACCAGAGGAATTTTCCTTTGGGGAAACCTTGCATGCCATGAGAGAACAATTCCAATGGCAGGGACAAGATTTCTCAGACTCAAGAAAAAGGCTTAGGACCTTTCTACACTTGCCACAACATAGGCCCTTAGCTATACCTCCTGTTTTACCTGTTGTGGATGACGCATTTAATGATGTCTGCACTGCTCCTGATTCTTTACCTCCTGCCCCTGCCAAACCTGATAGATATTACAGGGTACCTGACACTCATCACCACCTATACAAGGCCCCACTGGCAGACCCCGAAACTATTTCCCAGGGGCCTAAGGCAGTAGCCTCGACCACAGCAAAAAACCCTATTCCTTCAGAAAGAGAATCCAGGTCCTTAGACAGATGGGGTAAAAAAGTTTACACCTCTGCTACTCTCTCAGCTAGAGCTTTAAACTGTCAATTTCACATGATCCAATACCAAGAGTTTATGCTTGATCAGTTAACTAAAAAAGTATCCTCTGATGAATCGTTAGACAAGAAATATGTATTAGAAATGGTAAATAACATACAACAGGTTAGTAACCATTCCTTAAAATGTGGCTATGATGCACTGGAGGCTTCATTTAGATCAGCCATGACTGGCACAGTGATAAGAAGACATGCATGGCTGAAAGAACAGGTCTTACCGGATCATGTTAAAGCAAAGCTATTAGATGCTCCCATGGATGAGGCCAGTTTATTTGGTACACCTGCCCAGCAGGTAATGAAGAAAATGGAAGAAAAGGCAAAATCTGTACAAACAGTTAAAGATTTCTTACAGGTTCAGCCCCCAAGGTTTAGCAGGAACTGGCCTGCCAAAAATTGGTCCTTTCCTGACTCCACAAGATCCCAAAGGGGCAGAAACAGACGATCCAGAGGCAGAAATCAATCCAGAGGAGGTGCCTACAGAGGACGACAGTGGCAAGGTAATAACAGAGGCACAGACACAACCACTGCCACTGCAACAGGACAATCACAGTGACTTGACTCTAACTCCGCCTACCAGGGAGCAAATAGCAGCACCATTAGGCGGAAAGTTAGCCTTATTTTCAAAAAATTGGCACTATATCACAAAAGACAAGTGGATTTTGCAAACCATAGACCAAGGCTACCGGTTCCACTTCCACACCTTGCCAGTAAAAAGAGGAATGCCAAACCTGCCTTCAAATCAAAAAATAGAAGCTCTACAGCAGATAGCGAAATTATCCAAGATGAGAGCTGTGGAAAGAGTACAAATAACAGAACAGGGCAAAGGATTCTACTCCAGACTCTTCCTAGTACCAAGAAAAGAGAAAAGTTGGAGACCTATTCTCGACCTGTCCATCTTAAACACATATATCATTGTCCCAAAATTCAAAATGCTGACCCTACAGCAACTTCTTCCCATGCTGGGCAAGGAGTGTTGGCTGGTAACTCTAGATCTCAAGGAGGCATACCTGCACGTCCCCATTTGACCCAATTGCAGAAGATACCTCAGATTTCTTGCAGGATCAGAGCATTATCAATTCTCAGCATTGCCCTTTGGCTTTTCTACTGCGCCCAGAGTATTCACAAAATGCCTGGCATCAGTAATCGC
This sequence comes from Protopterus annectens, assembly GCF_019279795.1. Taxonomy (NCBI): domain Eukaryota; kingdom Metazoa; phylum Chordata; order Ceratodontiformes; family Protopteridae; genus Protopterus; species Protopterus annectens. The sequence continues at coordinate 260,226,193 of NC_056749.1, forward strand.
TCACTTCAGACTACAGGGAATCCAAATTTATCCATACCTGGACGACTGCCTGCTACAAGCGGACAACAAAAGCAAGCTGACAACAGATTTACAAAGGGTCATTTACTTGCTACAAGCCCTGGGATACACAGTCAACTTACAAAAGTCAAGGCTGATACCATCCCAGACAAGAACATTCTTGGGCGTGGAATTGGACACAGTAAAACAAATGGCATTCCTAACTGCAGAAAAACAAAAAGAACTCCCTCTTTACTTCTTGGCATTAACAAGACAGAACAAACTAACAGCAAGAAAAGTTCTGCAGGCCTTGGGCTTCATGGCATCATGCATAATCTTGGTCCCACATGCCAGACTACATATGAGAAAACTACAGTGGTACCTAAAGAATTTATGGTCTCAACACAGGCACAGCCTAGAAGCAGAAATACCATTAATCCCATGCCTAAAACAGGAATTCCTCTGGTGGGCCCAAGCATGCCAGTCAAACTCAGGCCTACCCTTCCACAAGTTTCGAACAAACCAAACCATCACAACAGACGCCTCAGACCTAGGATGGGGGGCGCACATGCTGGACAAATGCGTGCAAGGATTGTGGACTCAGGACCAGCTGCACCTGCACATAAACCAAAAAGAAATGCTGGCAGTAAAACTGGCAATCCAAAAATTCAGACCATTCCTCAAAGAAGGCCATTTGATGATAAGGACAGACAACACCACAGTTATGTGGTACATCAACAAACCGGGAGGCACTCATTCATACCCCCTATGCAGAATGACTTTGGACCTTTGGAATCTGGCTCTCAGCTACAACATCCAGTTACAGGCAATATTTGTACCGGAAAAGAGAACACCCTAGCAGACATGTTAAGCAGAACCACCTCGGATGCTCACGAATGGATGCTACACCCAGACATCTTCAAGACCATCACAAAGAAATGGGGAATGCCACAAATAGATCTATTCGCTTCCCCTCTCAATCACCAGCTCAAAAAATTCTGCACAAGGACATTCCACCCACTTGCATGGAAGGTGGATTCTCTTTCCTTCAGCTGGACAGGTCTGACAGCATATGCATTTCCACCTCTTCCCTTGATACACAAGGTATTACTGAAAATCAAGGAGGAACGTCCAAGGATAATCCTGATAGCTCCGAACTGGCCAAGACAACACTGGTACCCATTGCTGATGAGCATGTCTCGGGAGAAAATGTGGTCAATACCCCTGATGCCTTTGATGTTAACTCAGAACAACTACAGCATCATGCATCCAAACCTAAAAACTTTGCAGCTGACTGCCTGGAACATCACATAGCAGCAACTAAGCCAGATCTTTCCCAAAGGGTTAAAGACATTATCCTTGAAGCCCGCAGACCTTCAACAAGAAGGAACTATGCAGGAAAATGGAAAAGGTTTGTCATTTGGAGTACTGAAAGAGGAAAAGATGTGTCGAATATAGATATTGCAAACATTCTGAGTACTTGGCAGAGCTTTTACATACAAGCCTGTCCTATTCCTCCGTCAAGAGACATGCATCAGCTATTTCAGCAGAATACAGCTTTGATCCACCTGTCTTTTCACATCCTCTACTCGGGCAGTTCCTCAGAGGGATCAAGAATGTAAAACCTCCAAGGAAACCACCATTACCAGCATGGGACTTGAACTTTGTGCTAGAAAAGTTGACACTCCCTCCGTTCGAACCAGCAGCAACAGCAGATCTACAGCACCTATCATGGAAAACTGCTTTCCTACTGGCAGTTACCTCAGCAAGGAGGGTTTCGGAACTGCAGGCCTTAATGGCAGTACAACCCTTCCTAATCTTCCATAAAGATCGGGTGTCCATGAGAACTAATCCTACATTTATGCCTAAGGTGGTATCCAGAGTGTCTTTAAACCAGGCAATCCACCTACCTACCTTCTTTTCCAATCCACAAAACAGAGGGGAAAGAATGCTGCATACCTTGGACGTACATAGACAGCTACGCTACTACCTGGACAGAACCAAAAGTAACAGAAAAACTGACCAGCTTTTGGTAGCCTATGCAACAGGGAGGGAAGGAAAAGCAATTTCCAAACAGACAATCTCCAAATGGATAGGAAATTGCATAAGATTTTGTTACTCCTTCCATGGAAAACCAATTCCACAGAACATAAGACCTCATTCTACAAGGGCTACAGCCACTACCACAGCTTTCTTACGAGGAGTGGCAACCAAGGACATTATTGAGGCGGCTACTTGGACCTCCGTGCATACATTTGCCAAGCATTATAATTTACCTCTATATTCTAGATCCCGAGCAGGGTTTGCCACTGCTGTATTGCAAGGGATCCTAACCACACCATAATTTTATCTTCCTCCTCCCCTAGTTGGCTATGGTATTCTACCCAGTTGTTATGACTGCATATGCATCCATGAAGGACATAGTACAGTTTTGTACCTACCATAAATGTAGATGTCCGAACTGGATAGCATCTGCAGTCAGGATTACCCTCCCTCCTTCCCCTCTGTGGTACTCCTAGGGTATTTATCCTCCTAATAGCTAGCTGGGGAGGGGGAGTCTCTTATGGTGTATTTGTTTGTATATATGTACGTACATGCTTATTTTTTGTGTTTGCCTTCTATCTTTTTGGAAACATTGGCATTTATCCAAAATTTAGCCTTCCAAGAGGGCAACTGGCATCTGGGGCAAGAAACACTGAGGAAAATGGCGTCGGCTGATGCCTTTATACCCGAAGACCAGCAGAGATGACGTCGGGTGGAGTGCGACATCAGCCGAAGCCGGACCCAGACTTTGGAAGTTGTTATGACTGCAGATGCTATCCAGTTCGGACATCTACATTTATGGTAGGTACAAAACTGTACTTTTCTGGCACCAGTCATTTGTTTGGGTGAGACCCTCTTGGAGGATGTCCAGATCACTTGGGGAATTTGACCACGACCAGCTTGCAGTCATCTGCAAACTTGGTCAGCCATAGTTCACTGGCTTTGGCCTGCACCTCAATGAAGTATATCCCAAATAACAGAGGCTCCAAGAATGATCCCTGGGGTACTCTACTTGTTGCGAGTCTACTACTTGAGGTGGCTTCCTTTATTTTGATTAGGTGGGTTCTATCACTGAGCCACTTTGCTACCCTTCTGATAACATATGGATTGATGCTTAGTTGAGAGAGTTTGTGTACTGTGCCCGAGTGGGGAATAGTGTCTAAGGCCTTGGCCAGGTCAAGGTAGGCTATGTGCACAGTCTCCCATTTGTCCATGGCTTTGGTGACTGTCTCAAATAAGTCAACCAGATTTAACAGACATGACCTCCCCTTGACAAAGCCAGTGTCCTTGTTTGAGATCTATGATAATCTGTTCCATGACCTTGCAGATCAGGCTAGTTAAGCTGATGGGTCTATAATTTCTCGGATCGGTGAATGCTCCACCTTTGCGCAAAGGGATGACAATGGCTGTCCTCCACTCTGCTGGGACAAAGCCAGTACTCAGGCTTTGGTTTAATAGGGTACCTAATGGTGCTGCAAATTCATAGCTGAGTTCATGTAGGATGCAGCCTGGGATGTTATCGGGTCCCATGGAGGCTGTATTTGCCTTTGAGAAGGCAGTGATGACCTGTTCCCTAGAGATAAGGGGAGGGGAGCAGGTACTGGGGATGTCCTCATTTACTAATGGGGGGCAGAGGGGTGAAGTTTTCACTGAGTCTGTCAGCCAGTAGGTTGGCTATATCTACAGCATTTGTGTATGTGGTGTCGTTGACCACCATTTCTGAACAGATCCAGGTGCTTCCTTTGAGATTCCGGACATATGTGAAGAAGTTCTTATGATTGTCTGTAGTAGATGTGGCCAATTTGGACTCAAAGTTGGCTTTAGAGGATTTCACTAGTGCTGTTATTTTCTTGTTCAGGCTAAGGAGAGATTGCTTCCAATTGGGCACCTGCTCCTTCTTGGTCCTGGACAGCAATTTGTTATATAGTTTGTTTATTGCAGATGTCCATCAGACAGGTTTACTCTTCCTTGTGGAGGATTGTTTTGAACTGTCAGGTATTCCTGATTTCATGCATCTATATAAGTACTTGTTTAGTACTTTGGTGTAGATTTTGACACTGGTGTCAGTTCCAGCAGAGGGGAAGGGGACTGTGAAGCTGTTTATACCATCCCTTAGGAGGCTGTAATAAGCTTTGGAGAATTTTTTTGTTCGACTCTAGCTAGAGGGGCATCAGGGGAGATGCGGACTTCAAAAGTGACCGCTTCATGGTCCGATCTTACCAGGGAGGATGATACTGTAGGGGTGCTGCAGTGGTTACTCATGTTGGTTAATACTAAGTCCAAGATGTTATCACCTCTTGGGGGTTTCGACTAGCTGCCCAAGGCATTTGCATTGATAAAATCAAGGAATCTCTGGGCATTTGCATTCTGGCATGAGTCATTTTTCCAATCTATGGTTGGGTAGTTAGTGACTCAGGATCACAGTAAAGGGTTGAATCTTGATGGATTCAAAGAGTTCCAGATAGGTGGATTGGGCATCCTGAGTCTAATTTGGGGGCCTGTAGGTAACTATGATTTGAATAGGGGTCTTGTCAATGGTTAACTGCACCTGGAGTGTCTCCTGAGAGTCCTACTGTTTGACCAGCCTGGAGGTGTGCATGTCTTTAATATACATTGAAACTCCACCTCCTTTGGCTTTGTTGCCCACAGTTTGGGGTCTGAATGTATGACTGGATGAGTAACCAGGTAAGGCTGAGGAGCTCTCCACAGATTTGAACCAGGTTTCTGTGACTGCACAAATGAAAAATTGAAATTTTTATGTTGGTTTTATCTATCTCAGGACTTTTCCTAAAAAAGGCACTATGGGTGAGGCAAGGGCCTTTGCCAGAAGCCTGTAGCCCAAGTGAGACAGATGCAGACTGTCTCTAGCAAAGTATTGTGGTCTGTTGATCATATCTTCCCAGGCTGTCAGGTACTGGATCTCCCTGGAATGACACCATAAACTAAGCCAGTTGTTAAAGTCAATCATTTTCTGTGTGTATTGAGGCATCATTCTGGGTGATTGTAGAATGCTGCTTAAGGCTAGGGACATACCTGCATGGAACACACATTCAGTAAGCTCAATCATGTCTCTCTTCATATAATCCAGGTAGGTACGTCTTAAGTCGTTCACCCCAACATGGACTATGACAGAGTCGTAACAGTCCTTATTGTTGAGAGACTTGAGTGAGTTGTGATATGCCAGATTCTTGCACTTGACAGACAACCAACCGTGACTTTTTTTTCCCTTATCCAGCATAATGGGGCACATCTGTGTGTCTCACAATGGAGTCTCCTATGACTAATATGTTAGGTTGATGGTTAGGCCTTTGTGGTTGCAAGACACAGGTGTGTGGACTATGAGTGGTATGTGGTGTGGAGGGTTGTCGAATTTGCGTGTGTTTTTTGCTTCTTGGGTCTCCTTTGTTTGGGTATGTTTTTGTTGAGAACCGCCACATAAGTGTTTGTGTACTTGAGGATGGTGTTTGAGATGTAGTGATTGTGTTGATAACCTTCTCGGTGTCCTTTTTCTGGATTGTGAGGGAGAGCGTGGACTCTAGGTTCTTAATGTAATTTCATCTCTCACAAATGTTCCTAGGTGGAAATAGCAGATGGTTGTCCGTGTACATTAGGCAGTTGCTCCACTGTCTCAGGATGCCCATGTCAACCAGGCTGGCTGGAGAAACATAGGAAATTGTCCCCCCATTTTTGTCAAAATCTGAGGGAAAGAGGCCAGGGAAAGTTTAAGGGGTAGACCTAAAGCCTAAGTGCTTAGACCAAAACTAAGAGGTCTAGAATAACACTTAAAATTTAAATAGGCTAAAAACAAGCAGTAATAAATGCAGCAGAAAAGATGCAGTTGAACAAGTAGCTGAAAAAGCAAGATTACATTATAGAGTAGGAGGAAACAAATACTGTAAAAGCAGCTGATTTTTTTTTTTTTATTAATGGGAAGGGAGAAAAGGAAAAATGGAGAATAATTCAAGGTGAAGAAACTAATGTCCTAAATGTTCTTTCTGTATTAAGTAGAATGAGTTAGAGACAGGACTGGGAGGCGTGTCCCAGATCAAATTTACAGTAGGGGCAGGCAGCTGCAAAGCCACCAAGTTTAAAAACAAGACAGCAATAGGGACAGTGGGGAACTATGCTACAACTACTAGCTACACTATTTTAGGCAGAAAACACTGCAGAAATGTTTATCCCAGCAGGAAAGCAGCAGTCAGACACTACATGAAAGTTTTTTAAACAGAAAAGGGAGCTAAGAGACTCTATATAGATTTGCTTTTAACTTCAAACAAATCTTATATGATAGACTCCTTGGCAAGAAAAACAGAACAACAAACAGATGCTTAAAAAAGGAGAACATTTCCAATTAATACCTTTCACAAATTGTAACTAGCTAAAAAAGCTTTGCAAGAAGTGAGGCAGTAACAAAAGTGATTTAAAAGGCCCATTAAGGCAGTAGAACGGTTCAGATTAGTTGATGGCAATAAAATACAGTAAAAAAAATAGGCAGCAGACAATAAAAAGTGCAGTAAAAGTAGGCAGCAGACAATAAAAAGTGCAGTAAATTGTAAGAATAACCAATATCAGCTTCTCCACAAGCTACATGCCCATAGAATGGCGCACAGCAACAGTTATTCCTCTCCACAAAGGAGGGGCCATAACTGACCCTGGTTAAGCCTGACTAGCCTGGTCTGCAAGTCTATGGAGCGCATCATCATGGAACTCATTAACATAGACATCGGGAACCTCCAAACACTTGACCTGACCCAGTTTGGCTTTAAGGGCAGATCATGCCTACTAAACCTGGTTGACTTCTTCGAGACGGTCACCAAGGCCGTAGGCTATCACAGTTTTGGTCAGTGCACCTCCTCTGTTAGCTCACTGTGAAATATATAAATGTTTTTTTTTTTTTTTTTTTCCTCAAATTTATCTTTATTTTCCTTCTCATCATGTTTGTGTGTACATTGATACCTGTTCTTTACATATTGTATTTTAACATTGTATAGTGATTAAAAATTACATTGCTTGGAATGCAGTTCATAAATTAGTACAAGGCTAACTGCCCTTGTGGGCCATTTTAAGTCTAGACAATTACTTAATTTGAGAATCAAACCCTGCACCTTGTGTCTGTAAGGTAAACACATTAACTGTTATGCAAAACTCCCAACCCAAAGCTGATTATTGACATACTCTTAATAATATGAAAGTGGTTCTTTTATGTACCAAAGCAGCTGCAGTACTCTAAAATAATTGACAAACTTTATTATTATTGCATACAGTATGGAGCAGTTTCAAGATTTTGTACTATTTTTTTTTAAATTGATTTGTATAGAATTTTTCAGTTTTGTAGTAAATCACTGAATTCATATGGTTATGCATCTGTTTATTTACATATATATTTTTATTTGTCACACGTTTTTATTGTTTGTGAATTATCTGTCTTGCTTACAGATCAGAGTGATTAGGCCTCCAAATTATGCTGGTCCTTTGATGTTGGGATTGTTGTTATCCGTTATTGGTGGGCTTGTGTATCTGAGACGGAATAACTTGGACTTTCTCTATAACAAATCTGTATGGGCAGTTGGTGCTTTGGTAAGTGACTGCACTAATTTATACTACATGAAACTCCATAAATGCATTCATGTTCACTTGCCCTCTACGGGCAGATTGCACTGAATATAAATTTTCCTTATTTATTTTTTTTTAAATAATTTCATTTCTCATATTACTTGTATTACTCGCAGTGCCAGGATAATTTGATTCGTAATAGTGCCAGTATTTATTTAATTCATATTAATTATCACTTGGGAATTGATATAAGTAACTGGTTATCTGATTAAATTCCTTCTCAGTAAACCAGGAACAAGTGAGCTCAGTTGTATGAACTGGATCATGACCTGTCATGTGTTGTATACATGGGCGGTATAAAAGGCTTCATCTTCTGCCCGTAATAATGTTTTGAAATGGTCTGTGTTTTGAGTAGCCTAGTTCTTGTGATCATGGTTTGCTGAAAAGTAGCTTGAGCAGATTAACTATATCCCTTTAGTAAATAATGAGTTCTGTTGGGCATAAATACAATCAGATGAGCTCATTGTAATGAAGTTACGTATATATTTTATGATTTACTCGTTTAAATAGTGCTTTACATTGCTTGCGAGTCTCTTCTCTTAGAGCAGTCTGACATTTGTAATTATATTTCCCTTAATTATTTTATCAGTCATGCAGCAACTGCAGGGTGCATGTTGATGCAGAGCAGCCAAGTGTTCCTGATTGTGTGGAATGCTCTGCATTTGACCATAAATGAGCCTACTGTTCTGTTCTTCATTGAACAGCGTTTGCTACGCTACACTGCCTTGGATTGGTTCTTATACTGCAATTACTGATAATCACCTTCATGGTATGCAAACTAATCGAATAGCTACTATGCTGTTCTGCATTGAACAGCATTGGCTGTGCTACAGAGTTTTTGATTGGTTCATATTACCGCAATTACAGCCAGTGGTATACGAACCAATCAAGTAACTGTTCCTGAAGATGGGAGCCAGTAAGAGCACGCAAATACGTGACCATTCGCATGCTGGTAATTGTTTTTCCGCCAGTGCAGTGCCTTCGAAAAGGCCTTCAGAGTGCAGGAAGATTACCTTGGACCAGCATGAGTTTGAGGAAGGAAAGAAGATATTCGTGTCATGGGTCATTGTGTCTGTCGTAGAAGCCAGGAAGGATTCAATAAATCTGGTCTGAGAGTGGTGCAAGTGCAACCAAAGGACGAGACAGCGCTGACGGAGTCTGCAGTGCTTCAGGGAGTCGGGACCGAGATCAGCAGACCTCCAATCAAAAGGCTGAGATTTGTTTTTGCTGGATGGTGCTGCTGCTGATTGCACTTTCTTAATTCCGTGGATTGCATTATTATTTGTTGAATTTTGTCATGGACCTTTAAGGTGCAGTGGCTTTCCTGTACTGGGCACAGATAAATTGCTTAAAATGTAAGTTGTAATATCTTTCTGTCCTGTTCTGATTATTTCAGGCTTTGTCCCTGATGTGTCACATTATTTAAAATGTATCCCTGTTTTTTGCCTTTTGCCCCCCCCCCCCAAGTTACATTAGGCTTTGTCTAGATTTATTGTGCTGACAGGTTGAGCAGCAAGGTAATAGTAAGTTTAATTGTCTGACTCTGTTTTCTGATTATTTCTGGATTTATCCCTGATTTGTTGCATTTCTCAGCCAGAGTTTTGCAGAATTTCCATAGTTTTGGTTTGTTGCTCATAAAATGTCTGGCAAATCATGATCTGGGCATTAAAGTCACTTGATAATGACAGGCATTTGAGTTTCAGACTTAATATTCTTCAGAAAATAATTGCACAAAAATCCGGTTCTAGCAGCTTTCCAAGTTTATAAGAGCAATATTTAAAATGTTTCCCAACTTTTGGCCTTTGTCCCCGAATTATGTCGGGTTTTGTACAGATTTCTTGTCCTAACAGGTTAATAGGTAGGGCATTTTTATTTTGCATATCAGGCTAGACATGGTGTGCAATGCATGTTTATTAGCCTGCTATTATGTGCATGTATTGTAAAACCAGTAGAAGATTCCATGGTTTTGTTTTTATTCGTCTTGTCAGGTATTCGCACCACATGGATGTAATATTATCTTATTAAGTTATCCTCCTGATGGTTCTTTGGCTACTGTTATCTTTTCTTCAGGATGGAGATGTATAGGATCATAAGAGATCACTAGGCTAATAGCCCTGGGGCCCTTACAAGTCTAGCCAAGAGTTTATCCCCAAAAAAGAATCAAACAGTATCTGTTGCCCCTGTCAGTGAGGGACACAAGTGGAACCCTTGGGACAAATTTGTGGTTTCCCATCCACTCATCAAGGTTGCACTTGAAGAGGGCCAGTGACTTACTTTGTTTGATGTGTATGGGGAGTCTATTCCAGAGACTGGGCAGTCTCTGGGAGACAAACCTGTCTCTCCAGCAGGTTTTGTTAATGTCACACATTAGATTTAGGCCTTTCGGGTAATGCGCGAGGAGTTAGACATACAGATATGGAGCATTTCAAGTAAAGCAGAGTCTGAGATAGCCTTGTAGGCGAGAGACAGATCACCTCTGAGCAATCTGGATGATACCGAGTAGAGTGATGGTGATTTGAGCCTGTCCACATAGGACAGGTGTTGGAGGCCATGTATGCTCGTTGTGAGGTATTTCTGTGTCCTTTCCAGTTGGTGCAGGTGTTTGGAGAGGTGCATACTAAACTGGACATTGTACTCTATTATTGGCCAAATGAAGGAGGAGTACAGAGAGGTAATCTCCTCCTTTTTTCTGGATGCAATCCCTGTACTTATGAGATGAACCAAGTAAAAGTTTTTTCTGACCGCTGCCACTACATGATGGTCGAATGTGAGATTGTTGTCCACCTGAGTACTCTGGTCTCTCCCCACAGATTGTGTGCTTAGGGGGTTGCTGTTGATGTGGTAATCAGTAGGGGCCGTGTTTTTGCCAAATGGTAAGATTTTTTGTTGTGTTTAACTTAAGGCCATGACTTTGGCACCAGTCATTTGTTGATGTGAGACCCTCTTGTAGTATGTTAACATAATTTGGGGAGTCAGTGACAACACCCAACTTAGTCATCCACAGATTTGGTCAGCCACAGGCCTTTTGCCTTTCGTTGGACCTCTGAGAAGTAGATGCCAAACCATAGGAGTCCCAGGACAGATCCCTGGGGAAAACCACTAGTGACAAGTCTGTTGTCCGAGGTGGAGGCACCTATTTTGACTTTGTGGTTCCTATCTGTGAGCCAGTTGACCTCCCACCTAATGAGATGGGTATTTATGCCAAGTTGTATTAGTTTTTCGATGTCCGATTGGCGGATTGTGTCAAAGGCTTTGGCCAATCAAGGTAAGCTGTATTAATGGACTTACCCTCATCCAGGGCCTTGGTGACGGTCTCAAAAATGTCAACCAGGTTCAACAGGCAAGATCTGCCCTTGACTAATTCGAACTGGGTGGGGTCAAGTGCTTGGAGATTGCCTATGTCCTTGTTTATGAGATCCATAATACACTCTATGGCCTTACAGATGAGACTTGTCAGTCTAATGGGGTGATAGTCTCCAGGGTCAGTAGTGGCACCACCTTTGTGCAAGGAGAGGACAATGGCAGTTCTCCACTCTGCTGGAATGAAGCCTGTACTTTAGGCTATGCTTGAATAGAGTGTTCTATGGCAAAGCTAGTTCTGGCTCGAGATGGTGCAGAATACAGCTTGGGATACTATCAGGTCCCATGGAAGCTCTGTATTTTGTCTTGGATAGGCCTGTGAAGGTAGGTGAAGGCTGCCGGCCTAGCTAGGTAGAATTTAGCCGATAATTGTCATTTGTAAATATTAAAGTAAGCCACAGGCTTGTTCTCTTAAATGTGAAAAGATTGAACTAGATGTTAAACTGGAAAAAATTTAACACCAATGTATTCTGCTGTAAGAAAGCTGATAATGCAAGCCTTGTGAAATTCTTTGATCTAAAACTCGGAGCAGAGATGTCTAAAGGGAGGCATTTTGCCTATTGTTTTGAGGCCAGAGTTAATGGCTAGAATTTACATGTATAATTTCTTTTATTTCCCTGGCTACCTGACCAGCTGCAAGATCAAAAGGGCTTTTAACCTCTGAGAATCTGTTAGCCTGGGAACCAGAAAGAAATGATGTTATCAATTTAAGGGCAGAAAGAATGAGAACATTGAGCATTTGTCTTGAACATCCAACTCACCAGCGCTGCCTTTGCTCTGTATGTAAGTTTATTTTAGAATTGTGTTTTCTTTTAGTTTAAATCTTCCTGTTTCCTAGCTATATCCAAGTGTTTTTCTGTATTGATATCAGAACTTTTCTGCTTTATTATTTTAAGCATTTCACTGTGATCTCTGAACTACTGACTAGCACTGTGTAGTAAGAAGTATTGTCTTGTGTTTTTATTATTTATTATTAAATATTTTAAACCTTTCAACTGTGTCTGTTTTGTGTAGAGAAAATTTAAGCTCTAGAGTACATTGCATGTATTTTGTGATACTGGCCAAGTCGCTCCAATATGTCTTCACTGTTCAGTTGCACGTAACATTTGGATAATAATATTGCACAGTATAATTGGACACCCTTTCATAAGGGCCTTTTGATAGTTGATAAATATTAGTGGGTGGTGGCAGTGATTTTCTACCATATAGTCTGGGTGAAAGGGGCAAAGCTGGAAAAGCTGTGCCAGCCTTCACCAGGAGTGTCTGTGTGGTTGTATGTAACTCTTATCTCAAAGTGTGTGTGTGTGTGTGTGTGTGTGTGTGTGTGTGTGTGTGTGTGTGTGTGTGTGTGTGTGTGTGTGTGTGTGTGTCTGTCAGCTACTTGGCAAAGGACACGAAGCACTGGTTGGACAGAGAGGGTGCTGGAGGTTTTAGCTTGCCCACTAGGCTGAGATCTGGACCCTGTAGCTGTACAAATGAGGGGTCTTGGGGATCTGGAGAGAAAGGGAGAGACCAGCCCCGAAGCCATATCGGAATTCGAGGACTGAGCGAAAAGATCTATATACAATAAGGGCCCAACGAAGCATAGTTCTGGCGTTGAACAAAGCACAAAAGTGACACTGGGGGAAGTTGTGGTCTGGGCCTAAGCAAGTGACGCAGTAAAAATGATAGTCTTGGTGTGGTATTTGCTTTCCACAGGCGAGACAATTGTTAACTTTTTGTGACATTGGTTAGAGCAAGAAAAATGGATCCCCAGTGGGGTACTTGGCTTTAGAAGACTTCAACTTCAATTCGGAAAACGGAAACTCTGGTAGCGTCCGACCGACACTCGTGCAAACTGTTTCTGCTTCAGGCTCCTCGGCCAGAGAAACTGATATAATGGTGTTGGCTGCCTTATTTTATACTACTGATGACCTGACATCAGTCCTGGAGCGACAGCAACCAATGCAGAATTACTAAGCCTCTGGTATTCGGGCCGACTGAGGCCTACACTGGCAGGGATAACCCAATTGTGATGTTTGCAACAGTGAATACACTCAACACCTACATTTATGGTTAGTGTACACAGCTGTACTTTTTATTTCTTTTGTTAACTTAGTCAGGGAGAGTAGGCAGCATGTCGGCAGAGGAGTACAGAAAGCTGACAAGGGGCCAGCTGGCTGAGATGTGCCAGGCTTTGGGACTGGTGCATGGAAACCTGAGTAAGGCAGACATGATTGCAGCTTTGGTCACAGCTGGATCAGAGCACAGCAACCAAGAGGGTGATCAGACTGGCAGTGTAGATGTACCACACTCAGGGAATGGACAGCTGAACCTTTCTGCAGAGGACTTAAAAATCCACCTGGAGCTAAAGAGACTTGAGTTGTTGGCCAGGCATTTGGAAATGGAAGCAGCTGAGAGACTGAGGTATCTAGAGAGTGAGGACAATGAGAAACTGCGACGTTTGCAGGCTGAATGGAATGAGAAACTGCTACACCTGGAAGCTGAGGAAAAGAAAGGGCAGAGGCAGCATGAAAAGGAGATGTTGACTCTCTACCAGAGTCATGGAGATAATGGGGAAAGGACTAACCAGATCCCAGAAGCACAAAAGGTCAAAGTTTCTTCCGCAGTTTAGAGTGTGATAATTTTGATAGTTTCATTCATATGTTTGAGAGGGTATGTAAACAGTATGATGCTGACCAAGGCTCTGGGTATGGTTCCTGAACCCCTTACTCCATTGTAAAGCTGTAACTGTGTTGTCTAAAATTTCTGATCAGGAATGTTTTGATTATACTACTGTTAAGAACTGCTTGTTAGCAATCTTTAAGCTAACACCTGAAACGTGTAGGAAAAAGTTGTGTGAGCATAGACGCAAGGCAGATGAGAGAGTGTGTGTGTGTGTGTGTGTGTGTGTGTGTGTGTGTGTGTGTGTGTGTGTGTGTGTGTGTGTGTGTGTGTGTGTGTGTGTGTGTGTGTGTGTGTGTGTGTGTGTGTGTGTGTGTGTGTGTGTGAACTGAGCACTTCTTTTTATAGGTGGGTGAGTGGATGTCAGGTCACCACTTTTGAAGGGCTGGCGGACCTTTTGTTGAGGGAATAAGCCCTTAGCACTTTGCCTGAGGACATGAGGATCTGGTTAGCTGATGAACAATGTGCTATTTCATATGAGTTGGGGAAGAAGGGAGACCAATATCTAGCAAGCAGGGCATCCCTGCACAGGAAAGGGACCCCCAGTACTGCTCATGGGTTTAAAGGAACCCATGGTGGGCAGCACAGACTGCCCCAATAGAATCGGTCAGTAGCAGGAGAAGCCACTAGTCCAGGTATACATCCAGGACCTAGGGTTAAATATTTTGAATGCAACCAGTGGGGCCATGTGGCATACAGATGTCCATGGAGGCAAGGTAGGGAACAAAAGGTGAGGGCGCCAGCGAGTGGGGAAGATAAAATGCCAATAGTAGGTTGTCTTGAGACAACAGGGGTACCAAACTACCATTCTGCAGATGTCCTGATAGGAAGGATTTGGTTGAGGCAGTACCATGTGCTTAAGTAATTACACACAGTCAGGCTAGGAGACAAGCATGTGGGTCTGGTAGCCTGGGGAGACCCAGACAGACTGCATACTTGCAGCTAGGACTGGTGATGTGGTTACTAAAGGTTGGAAGCTATGCTGTAGCTGTGAGACTGAATGTGAGCCACAGCTGCTTGTGGGTACTGATGTTCCCTTGGACAGAGTGGCTGCAAATGTAGAGGTGAGTAGTAGTACCCAGGCTGACAGTGAGGCACCACTGTCGGAGGATGCCAGACTTCCTGTGGAAGGGGAGCTGGGAAGGGTTACAAAGAGAGGGTTGAGAGACTCGGCTCTCAGACCATACATTGCAAGGCCTGAGGCAGGTAGCTAGTGAGCCACCTGATTCTCAAGGGAAGGGGGAATCTGTATACTGGGACAAAGGGGTACTGTATAGAGTGGACCCCTGAGGGAGGGCTAGAAGGTGAGAGGGTACAGCAGTTGGTAGTGCCTAGAGCCTACCATCTTGTGCTTCTAGCCATAGCCCATAATATTCCCTTTGCAGGTCATATGGGCATAAAACATACAAAGAGACATATTATGCAGAACTTCTATTGGTCTGGAATTTTCAGAGATATAACAGGGTACTGCAGGACCTGTGAGCAGTGGCAAAAGTTAGGCAAGACAGGAGACAAGGTGAGAGCTCTTTTTTGATGCCTTTGATTGAGGAGCCATTTCAGTGGGTACCTATGGTTATTGCGAGGTCTCTGAATACCCCAAGTTACACAGGGAAAAAGTATATCCTAGTGGTAGTAGGTTATGCTACAAGATGCCCCGAGGTAGTGGTTTTGTCCTCCATTAAGGCAGAAAAGGTGGCAAATGCTTTGTTAGATATTTTCAGCAGGATAGGTTTCCCAAAAGAAATCTTGACTGACGGAGGTGCCAATTTCATGTCAGACCTGCTGGCTTGTCTATGGAAGGACTGTGGGGTGAAGCGCCTGAAGACCACCCCCTACCATCCCCAGACTAATGGTCTTGTTGAGAGGTTAAACTCTACAATGAAGTCCACGCTACGGGCATTTGCAGACCAGTTTAAGAGGGAGTGGGACAGATATTTGCCCCATCTGCTTACACAGAGGTTCCCCAGGAATCCACAGGTTTTTCACCCTTTGAGGAGTTGTATGGGCATAGGGTGAGGGGACCTCTAGATTTAATTCGAGATGAGTGGGAATGTGAATGTGAACCTTACAAAGGAGTCTGTTGTGGCATATGTCCTAAACCTCAAGACAAGGCTCTGGGAACTCATGAGCTTAGCCCAGGAAAACCTGTCAGAAGGCCAAAAACAGAAAAAATGTATGGTATGACAGGAGTGCTTGAGCTAGAGAGTATGCTGTAGGGCAGCAGGTAATGGTTCTCATTCCTGTTGGACACAACAAGCTGCAAGCAGCTTGGGAGTGACCTTACAAGGTGGTAAGAAAGGTAAGCAATGTTAACTGCTTGGTAGAACTGCTAGGCAGGAGGCTGGAGTACAAATTGTACCATATTAACATGAAACCTTACTATGATAGGGAGGCCCTTTGTGCTGAGTATTTGCAGTGGGTTGCAGGAGTCTGAGGGAGATCTGGTGACTGATCTCCTCAGTGAGGCTCAGACAAACACCTCAGTGGAAGGGGTAGCAATGTCCCAGCAGCTATCTCCTACCCAGGTTCGAGAAATCCAAGCATTGTTACAGGAGTTTGGGGCGAAGTTCACTGAGAAACCAGGGTGCACCAGGTGGATACAGGACCCCAAAGGCCTATTAGGCAGGCCCTTTATAGGGTGCCTGCGAGAGTCAAACACTCTGAGGGAGAAGATACAGGAGATGTTGGAACTAGGGGTAATTTAAGAGTCCAACCATCCCTGGGCCTCCCCAGTGGTGTTGGTCCCAAAGAAGGATGGCAGCACCAGATTGTGTGACTATTTAATTTCCTGTAGTCCACATAGTCAGATGTTTACCCCATGCCCTAGAGCAGTTGGGTGGGGCTAAGTATCTTACAACCATTGATCTTACCAAGGGTTACTGGCGGGTGCCCTTGACTCCCAGTGCTAGAGAGAGGTCAGCCTTTTTGACTCCTTTTGGCTTGTATGAGTTCACAAAGATTCCCTTTGAGATGAAAAATGCCCCAGTGACTTTCCAGAGGCTGGTAGGTCATATCCTAGCAGGAGCAAGAGAGTTTGCACTTGCTTACCTAGATGATATTGCCATCTACACCCATTCCTGGCAGGGGCACCTTCAATATGTCAGGGAAGTGCTGGGGCAGACTACAAAGGGCAGGGTTTACCATTAAGCCGAGCAAATGTCAGGTGGGTATGGCAGAGGTCTCCTTCTTGGGACATAGACTGGGGAGTGGCAAGATCAGGCCAGAACCTGCCAAAGTAGGAGGCATTCAGGCATGGCCTGCACCTGTTAGCAAAAAGCAGGTGAGGGCATTCTTAGGGACAGCAGGGTACTACAGAAAGTTAGTCCCCAGTTATAGTACCATAGCTGTTCCCCTCACAGACCTAACGAGGAAGAACATGCCAGATAAGGTAGTGTGGACCCCAGCATGTGAGCAGGCATTCCAGGACCCCCTGTGTTAGCCAGTCCGTATTACAGTAAATAATTTGTTGTGCAGGTGGATGCTTCAAACCATGGGGTGAGGGCTGTACTTAGCCAAATTTTTGTCAGAGGGAGAAGAGCACCCAGTGGTTTAACTCAGTCATAGGCTTCAACCCCAGGAGGAGTGCTATGCAGCTGTAGAAAAGTAATGTCTAGCCATGGTGTGGGCACTGCAAAAACTTCAGCCTTATCTGTATGGAAGAAAATTCACTGCAGTTACAGATCGCAATCCCCTAACATGGTTAAACAGAGCCAGCCAGCAAAATGCCAAGTTGCCAAGATGGAGCCTAGGGTTGCAAGCATATGATGTCAGTGCAGCATCACAATGGGATTAGCAGTGCAAATGCAGATGGGCTGTAAAGATGGGGAATGGGTCAAGGTATACTCAAATAGACCTAACCCTCTCAAGCAACGTTTCTCAAGGGTCACTTGAAAAACTTGCTTGAGTTCTCCAGGAGGGGGAGATGTGTGAAGATAGGTGAAGGCTGCCAGCCTAGCTAGATAGAATTTTGTAGATAATTTATTTGTAACTATTAATGTAAGCCACAGGCTTGTTCTCTTAAATGTGAAAAGACTGCACTGTATGTTGAACTGGAAAAAATGTAACCGTGCACTCTACTGTAAGAAAGCTGATAAGTCAAGCATTGTCAAATTACTTGTTCTAAAACTCGGAGCTGAGATGTCTAGAGGGAGGCATTCTGCCTATTGTTTTGAGGCCAGAGTTCATGCCTAGAATTTGTATGTATAATTTATTTTATTGCTCTGGCTTCCTGACCAGCTGCAAGATCAAAAGGGCTATTAACCTCTGAGTCTGTTAGCTTGGGAACCAGAAAGAAATGATGTAATCTGAAATGAATCGGTTGGTGCTGTGTTATCAATTTAAGGACATAAAGAATGAGGGCATTGAGCATTTGTCTTGAACATGCATCTCGCCAGCACTGCCTTTCCTCTATATGCAAGTTTATTTTAGAACTGTGTTTTTTCTTGGATATAGCTAGCAAATAGGAAGATTAAACTTGAGCGTTTTTCTGCATTGGTCAGAACTTTTCTTTATTATTTTAAGCATTTCTTTGTGATCTCTGAACTCTTGACTAGAACTGCGTAGTAAGTATTGTCTTGTGTTTTTATTATTTATTAAATATTTTTAAACCTTTCAACTGTGGCTGTTTTGTGTAGAGATAGTTTAACCTCTAGAGTACATTGCATTTATTTAGTGATACCGGCCAAGCCACTCCAATAAGCCTTGACTGTTCAGTTGCACTTACCATTTGGATAATATTGCACAGTATAATTGGACGCCCTTTCATAAGGGCCTTTTGGTAGCTGATAAATATTTGTAGGTGGTGGCAGTGATTTCTACCATATAGTCTGGCTAAAAGGGGCACAGAAGGAGAACCTGTTCAGCCTTCACCAGGAGTGTCTGTGTGGTTGTATACAACTTGTGTGTGTGTGTGTGTGTGTGTGTGTGTGTGTGTGTGTGTGTGTGTGTGTGTGTGTGTGTGTGTGTGTGTGTGTGAGCTACTTGGGCAGGGACACGAAGCACTGCTTGGACAGAGAGGGTGCTGGAGGTTTTAGCGTGCCCACTACGCTGAGATCTGGACCCTGTAGCTGTGCCAGTGGGAGTCTTATTGGGTATCTGGAGACAATGGGAGAGACGAGCCCCAGACTGTGAGCTCTGTGCTCTTAAGGGAAATTGTACTTTACTGTGTGTGCGTTTATTATCCTTTCCCTATATGGACACCCCTCACTGGTGTTAGTGGTGAAGATTGAGGCTCCTTGATTGATAGGCCAGTGCACGGGTGTCACAAGGCCCTTTAACACTTGATCTACGATGATGTGAGGTGTGGGAGAAGTATCAGAGATGTCAAATGGGCCTTTGGGTGGGGGACAGGGGGGTGAAGTTTGTGCCGAACCTATCTACTTTCCTGACTTAACTGAAAATGGCTGTGTGGTTAGCATTTGTTTTTGAGGCTAGTTTCAGTTCATAATTGGCTTTGGAGGTTTTCACTAGTGATCTAATTTGCTTCTTGAGGCTAAGGAGGGAGTTTTTCTAAGAGGAATTTGTGCCTTTTTACCCTTGGACAACAGTTTCTTCCTTTTGTTGTAAAGCCTGTTAAGAGGATGTCCACCAGTTAGGTTTGTGTTTCCTTGAGGAGCAGGTGTTAGTTATGTTGGGTATGCCTGAGTCCATGCAGTTGTACAGGTGCTTGTATACTGCACTGGCATACTGATCAGCATATTTGTCCTCATCCTCTGAGGGTGGTGGTGGTGTGAAACTACCGATACCCTCCCTTAGAAGGTTGTAGTCAGCTTTTGAAAAGTTTTTAGCCTGGTTACGGCTTGGGGAGGGAGGGGTTGGATGTGATAGACACTTTGAATGAGACAGACCAATGGTTTGATCTCACCAAGGAAGAATGTACTATGGGGGTGGTGTAGCAGTCACCCATGTTGGTGAGAACAGAGTCTAGAGTGTTATCTCCCCTTGTGGGGGATGAGCCAAGCTGGTCTCGTGCGTTAGAATTGATGAAGTCAAGGAATCGATTGGGGGAGTACTTTAGAACAGGAATAGTCACCCCAGTCTATGGTGGAGTAGTTGAAGTCACCAAGGATCAAGGTGTTGGGGGGGGGGGTACCTTGATGCAGTCAAGTAGGTCCAGGTAGGAGGAGTGGGTGTCCTGAGTCATGGAGGGGAGTCTATAGCTGGCTATAACTTGGACGAATGTCTTTCCAGTTGTCATTTGCACCTGGAGTAGTTCTAGTGCATCATGCTGGCAAATCAGTCTGGAGGTATGCTTGCCTTTAATGAAAATAGAAACTCCACCACCCTTAATCTTCCCAACCTCAATTTGGGGTCGAAATGTGTGGAATGAAGTATAACCTGCTAAGGCAGGGGTGTTCTCCGCAGCCTTGAACCAAGTTTATGTGATTGCTCAGATGTTGGCATCTTCCAGTGCGAGGAGAGCCTCCAGTGAGTGCATTTTCAGGTTAAGGCTCCTAGCGTTAAGCAGCATGGCCTTCAATTTACTTTTTGACAGATCTTTTATGTTGGAAGATTTGTCGTTGGGACATTACCTAAAAAAGGCACAAAGGAGGAGGCAAGAACCTTGGCCAGAATCCTGAATTCCAGGGGTGACAAGTGGGGGCTGGCTCTGGCAAAGCATCGAGGCCCATCAACCATGTCATCCTAGGCACAGATACTGGATCCCCTTGGACTGACACCAGAAACTAAGTCAATTGAAGTCTGTTATTTTTTGTTGGTATTGTGGTATCATTCTTGGTGAAAGTAGGATGCTGTTTAGGCCTAGGGTCATATTTGCCTGGGATGGTATACATGCATTTGATTGACCGGTGAATGGTCGATCGGAATATGGTTGAACACAGTAAGGCAAAACCTCAAAAAAGTGATTGCAATTGTTGCGAATCGCAAAATATCCCCCTTTTTTTGACCCATGGTAGTGCTTGTTTAGGTGGTAGAGTGGTCGGAAATGTCGCATTCGGTGTTTTGTACGACATTCCGACCATTCAGCAATAAAAAATTTGGTAACTCAGTGTTTTACCCGATCGAGCAATGTTAGCTCAATCAAACGAATGTATTCCGCCTGGGCCACATACTCTGAGAGCTCAATCATCCTGTCTCTCTCTTCATGTAGTCCAGGGAGATAGGTCTTAAGTCATTCACACCAACATAAACAATGACAGAGTCCTACTTGTACCTGTTGTGTACTGACTTAAGTGCATGTGTGATATGGCAGATTCTGGCACCTGACACACAACTGACTGTGCTGTTCTCCTTATTGAGCCTGGTGTGGGGGACATCGGTGTCTCACATTTGAGTCACCAGTGATCAGTATGTTTGGTTTATTGTGCCTTTTATAAGCTGTGTTTGTGAGACATTGGTGTGTTGTCTGCTGTCGGTGATGTGTTTGGTGGTGATGTTCGTGTTTCACTGTTGCAGTCATCACATTTGGGTTATAACTACTAGGGTAGCCCTTGGCCAGCCAGAATACCAGAAGCTTAGTATTTCTGTGTTGGTTGCTGTCACTTCAGGACTGACATCAGGTAATCAGTAGTATAAAGTAAGGCAGCTGACGCCATTACATCAGTCTTTCTTGCTATGGAGCCCGAAGCAGAAGCAGTTCGCACAAGTGCCTGTCAGCCACTACTGGAGTTTTGTCTATTGATTTTGAAGCTGAAATCTTCTAAAGCTAAGTACCCCGTTGGGGATCCTTCTTCCTTGCACTAACCGATGTCAGAAAAAGGTAACAATTGTCTCACCTGTGGAAAGCAATTACCACACTGAGACTTTCATTCCTACTGCGTCTTTTGTTAAGGCACAGACTACGACGTTCACTGCTGTCACTTCTGTGCTTTGTTCAACACCAGAACTATCCGTTATCGGGCCCTTATTGTAGCTAGATATTTTCACTTACAGTCCTCGAACTCAGATATGTCTTTGGTAAGCCGTCTGACAGCAGATCTTCTGAAAAAACATAAAGATAAAGACCGCGACAGACCGCAGAGGTCCAAACCTACCGAAGATGCTTCCGTTAAGCTAGTAATCAGTTCTTTGGTCCTCAGGCATTTCGCAGCCGCTGATGCCCACTTCTGCGGATTCGCAGGCAACTTCAGAGACCCTGTCAGAGTCCATTATGACGCAAAACTCTTAGACTAAGGATCCTGCGGTCATCTCTACCTTGGATGGATCCGGTACTGCTGAGCAGGTACCGGCTTCCAAGGAAGTCCTTTGCAGTACCGATTCTCAGCACAAACAGTCTTTCGCGACTGCCGTTCTTTAGAAAACTACAAAGTTTCTTAGGCCCAGGTTACGAACCTCACCCAAGAAACCGACCCAGTCTCAGGCACCTGCTTCCTTGCCTCAGTCTCAAATGCTTAACATGGCTCAAGACATTATCATGCTGATCAGGGGAAGCCAAGCTACCCCCACCAAAAGGAAAAGAGATCTGTCCCCAGTAGTTTTTGTCTGAAGTAGAGTCAGATGACTCTGATGCATCTGAATATGAAGACCTGCAACCCCTCTCTGCTTATGAGGATTCTGATGCAGAGGATATCATCCTTTCCACCTCTCCCCCAGAGGCTTTTTCCTTGGGGAAAACCCTGCATACCTCAAGGGAGCATTTCCAATGGGAGAGTCAGGAATACCCTCAGTCTAAAAAGAGACTCTGGGAATTCTTAGATATTCCACAGCACAGACCCTTGGCTATCCCTCCAGTCATGGATGTTATGGAGGATGTTTTCCTGGAATCCAGCTCGACTCCTGACACCCTCCCTCCTGCACCCAGAAAACCAGACAGGTACTATAGAGTCCCTGACTCTCATAAATTTCTTTTTAAAAATCCTACTGCTGACCCTAAGGTAATTTCTCAAGGGCCTAAAGCAATTAAAGAAACCTCTGCTAAGAATCCCACCCCCTCACTTAGGGATTCCCAAGCACTAGACAGCTGGGGTAAAAAAGTATACACCTCTGCTACTCTTGCTATCTGGGCACTAAATTGTCAGTTCCATATGCTAAAATTTCAGCAATGTACACTGGAACTCCTCAAACAGAAAATGTCTCTTATCTGCTTGTGCAGAATCTAAAGAGTTACAAGAGTTAATGCATTCTGCACGTAAAGTAACTAAACACACCTTGCACTGTGGTTTTGACCTCCTAGAAGCTTCTTAAAGGGCAGCAGTCACCGGATTTGTCATTAGAAGGCATGCATGGCTTAAGGAACAGCCCTTGCCCAGACCATGTCAAATCTAAATTGTTGGATGCCCCCTTGCAAAAAGACAACTTATTTTGCACTAAGGCAGAAGAGGTCTTAAAGATGGAAGAAAAAACAAAATCAATGCAGACAGTTAAGGATTTTTTACAGGTCCAGCCACCCAGGTTTAGCAGGCATTGTCCCACCTAGTATTGGTTCTTTGCTGCTCCCACTAAGCCAGTCCAGCCCAAATGCTGGGGAACCAGACCCCCCCCCCAGACAGCAGCCACAGGAAATGCAGAGATCTAAGCAGTGGTCAACCTCCACTTCAAAACCAGGGAGTTCTAAGCCACCCCCTTATGGTAAGAACTCACAATAACTCTCCTCCCCCACCTCCTCCCTCTGCCCACCTTCACTTAATCCTAGGAGGAAAACTCTCCTTTCACGCAAGTACCTGGGCCACCATTACCATTGATCGCTGGGTTCTCAACATGGTGTCTCAGGGATACAAATTTCTTTCCACACCCTTCCTATCTCCAAATGGTTTCCAGATCTACCTCCAAACCAGTGGGCAGAGGTGCAAAAGCAAGTCCTTTCCGTGCGCTCTCTGAGGGCAGTAGAGCACGTCACTGCAGAACAGAGAAGCCAAGGTTTCTACTCCAGACTTTTAATGGTACCCAGAAAAGAGGGCACCTGGCACCCCATCCTTAATCTATCCATTCCAAACACCTTCCTGGTGTTAACAAAATTCAGAATGCTCACCCTCCAGCAGCTGCTACCCATGCTCTCCAAGGATGCTTGACCTAGCCATCCTAGGTCTAAAAGAGGCCTACCTCCGTATTCCTATCAGGGAATCATGCAGGAAATATCTGATCTGAAGTAGGAGATTCATTTGTCTGCAACCTGTGGGTTATGGATTCGATATCGGATCCGAACCGGCATGGTTTATCCAGCTATGGATCTGAGCTCTTAGCTTCTCCCCTCACCCATAATGCCCTGCTCTCCCTACATGACCTCAGATCAGATCTAGTTTGCCGCGCTGGTAACCAGGTCTTGGATCGTCTGAGCTCTTCAGCTAAGTGATTATTAATATCTAAAAAAAGCTTTAATTTGACTTTTTGTAGTTAGTTTTGAGTGATTGTGTTAGGTTTCCTTTAATCTTTTGATAGTTTCGGTTTTAAAGTTTTACTTTTAAAACTTTAATTTTATACCCTCCCCTCGCTGGTCGGAGTTTTTGTTTGAGTGTGCTGTTTGGGGCCTTGTGTGTGTGTTAGTTTAGTACTAGTTCTCTGTCTTTTTTTTTTTTTTTTTTTTTTTTTTACATATAAAAGAATTTAGTTATGTCAGAAGCCCCTAAGGCAATATTTTCTAAGTGCTCCGAGTGTCGCCATAAGCTTTCTTCTGCTGATGGCCACACTCGGTGCGTTCAATGCCTTGGGGTTGAACACCTCACTTCTGGATGTTCCATTTGTGCAGGGTTCAACCCCAGGGCATTGAAGGAGCGGAGGTCGAAGCTGGTCCTGGCGGGACTTCTACCCCCAGACTCGGCCCGGCTCCCGCTCCTGTGGTGGAGTACTGTGGCTACGGTTCCCTCCTCGCCTGCTCCCCTCCTCCACCTGGGACTCAACCTCCCGCTGCTGGGTTGGAGGAGAGAGGCAAGAAAAAGGATCGGAGAGAAGCACCAGAAGCGGTGGGCGAGACCTCCGTTTAGTCCCGCCAGCTAGCGGGCTTCTCCTCCGGCCTCCTTGGCTGCTGGCTCCCCTCGGCTCCGGTCTCGGTCTGCTTTTCACGGGGCCTGAGGAGGAGGAGACCCGATCTCCGTCGAGGCTATCGGA